>NC_089839.1:97461251-97509785 GCF_035609145.1 Eleutherodactylus coqui | reverse complement strand
TGGTCCCTGCAGGGGCACGAGTCAGGTCTCTCACAGCGGGTTCCAACCTGGCCCTCTGCAGGCGGCTAAAAGCCTGAGAAAGAACCCTGCGTTGGTTGGAAAGCTCGCATTAACATCATGTATTTTTGTTAGCCATTAAAAGGTATCATATCTACATGATTACTTGGTTACTGTTACTGAGAACAAACTCAGTGTGCATCCTATTATAACACTTGTTATCATATTACTTTTTGTACTGACAGTAACAAATAGATGTTATTTGCAGGTGCCTTTGATCAGCTGAAACAAAACGCTACAAAAGCCAGAATCCCATTCTATGGCAGGTAAGTGGATTTATTCTGTCATCAAACAAGGGTGATTGTTGGGAATGTTCATTCACGATTTATCTAACCACTTTTTCCCCCCTTATCGTAGTTATACAGAGATGGATCCAGTAAATATTGCTTATGAAGGTGTGGAAAAGTTTAAAAATGAAAACTTTGAAATAATTATTGTGGACACAAGTGGTCGACACAAGCAAGAAGATTCTCTGTTTGAAGAAATGCTTCAAGTTTCTAATGCCATAGTAAGATCTCTCTAGTAGCTATTTATTCAATGAGTGTTAAAGGGGTTCTACAGGTAAAAACTATTGTTCACCTATCCTCAGAATAGGTCATCAATACTTGCAGTCGTGGAGACACTGAAAAACCCTGCCCAACGCAAACTCCCCCATTCAAAGGTTAACCCTCACCCTAAGAGCTTTTGAAATAATTTAATATAAGCGGTGAAATGCACCCCCGAATCCTGTTATAAAAAAAACCAGCCCACAATCACACGGGCGTATGTTACAGAGAGTGGGCTCAGGAACACAGGGAGAAGTAGCAGCAGTGCCTTAGTCTGTTGTGCAAATATGTTTGGATTTGCCATCTTCGCTTTCCAGGCCTTTAGTCGACCACATTGTCTCTACAGCCTAGGCTCCCTGCAATCTGTCGCCCACCTCCACTAAAGTGCCCTCCCGCCTCGTCTGTGCCAGGTACTTGTCTGGTGTGGCTGCCCTTGGTGTATTAGTGCCATCTTGGACCTGGTGCTCCACTCCTCCGCCACCACGGCCTCCCTTGTTTGTAGTCATGCTTGTGGTAATTGCTCCCCAATTGCACCAGAAGATGCCCACATCAGTAGATGAGATGTGTAGCACTAACTGCCAATATCTGCTGCCCTGGAGCAGGTTAATTGCAGGAGAATACAGCCAACTTCATGAGGGCTTTCACTCAAAATATCTGCTCACATCCCAAGCTATGCCACATTCCAGGTCCTCAAAACTTAATCGCCGGTGACCTACCGCTCGGGATCCCTGGCGATCAGCCGTTTGCTCGGCCTGGTGTCGGTGCAGCGGGTCAGAAGCAGAAGTGAAATACCTGGCTTCACTCATATTGAAATTATTGGGAGCTGAAGCTGGATATTCCAGCACCTCTGCTTACGACATCGGGGTCACACGCAGACGTATAATGGTTTTCGTTCCATTTATTTCAATAGGAGTAAAACCAGCTAAGACATTTCCACTGCTGATCCCGATGACAACATCTGGGCAGCTGCACAGACAGTGGGCCAGACAATCAGCTGATTGAGCAGCGGGTCCCTGGTTGCTAATGGTTGACCTTTCCTGAGTTAGGTCATCGGGTTTTTTTTTTTTTGGGGGGGGGGGGGGGGTTCCTTTGAAAACCCCTTTAACGTAGGGCCTGGGCTATATGAATAATTCAATAAGAATGCAGCATTACATGTCACATGGAAAGATGCAGAATCTTCATGAGGAAAAAAGCATCCGCAAATTAAATGTTTAGACACTTGGATAATTAAGCTTGAGTCATGCAGCCTTCGTATATCTAGAGACTGGCACAACTGGATCATAATTTATTAGTGTACGAATATTTGCCGCATATATATTCAGTTTACATGCCACTGCTCCCCAACAGTCTTGTGAAATGACATTGCCCATAGAGATAGTGCTTGTGGGGGGTCAGACAACATCTTAAGCCGGGTATATTAAAAAGTTGACATATGCTCATAATTTTATGTAAAGCAGTACTAGTGAGTGTTCCATATATGCATAAAACTAGATTACTATAATGCAAGTATCCACCTGCTGTGCGCTATATGCATGATAACCTTTTCCTTCTTGGAAGTGCAAAATGTTTATGTAGGCTTTAGAAAATATAATAGAATGCAAATACAGTAGACTAGTACAAATGGGGATGTCATGTGTATAAAGAGCAGCAGTCTGTTGTCTTGTTTTCTTTTTCTGACTTTTTTTTTTTCTTTAATTCCTCACCCCCACCGATATTTAGCAACCAGATAACATTGTGTACGTTATGGATGCCTCCATCGGACAGGCTTGTGAATCTCAGGCCAAAGCTTTTAAGGATAAAGTAGATGTAGCGTCAGTTATTGTAACAAAGCTGGATGGTCACGCGAAAGGAGGAGGAGCCCTTAGTGCGTAAGTTCATTTCCTTCTTTCGTAACGTAATGTTTGTGGCAGCAGATTAATTTCTATTCTAGATACCCTCAATAACAACTGCCGGTATAAGTAATAGTTAGAGAGATACGTTCTTTTTCACTGAAATTCACCTCTAGTGCTCAAATATTATTTTGCTAACTTTTCAACAATTTATGTTTTTAGTGTTGCTGCTACAAAGAGTCCAATTATTTTCATTGGAACTGGAGAACATATTGATGACTTTGAGCCCTTTAAAACACAGCCTTTTATCAGCAAACTCCTAGGTAAGTAAATCAGACGTCAATACTTTTGCACATGTATTTAAATTTGTGGGAAATACTGTCACTACACCAAGTAATGTAAATGCTCCCCCAGTATCTTTTTAGATTAATCTGCTACCTTTTTATATTAATATATTTGTGTGAAGCCTTGTCTCAAGGTGTGCGTTAATGTGTATCGCACTCCATCCTCTTCAGATTTGCAGTAAATGGCTAAACTCCTTGCCATATTAGAATATATAGCATAAGAAGGGCGCATCCACCTCTGACCCATAGTGGACCTGGCCTGTCTATGTTTTATATCTGAAGTCATTAATTTGAATAGTCACCGTGTAATACTGCATTCCCCTCAACTGGCTATTGCAGGGGAAATGTATCACTGACTGCAACTCCCTTGGCAATAACTGATAGCCAGGGGTTTCAGCAGTTGGACCCACAGCAATCTGCTGATTGCCAGACCGGTTTCATTTATTAGAGTTAGATAAACTCTTTTCATACCATGTTCCCTGAAAATAAGCCCTATGCCTAAAATGAGCCCTACCCTGATTTTCGGGGGGCGAGGGGGATTTTTGAAATATAAGCCCTAGCTACACTACATAAGCAACACATTACCTTGCAGGCGCCGACCAGGTCTCTCCCACTGGTCTCCAGAGTTCCGACAGACTTGCTTGCAGTTCGCAGCTGCTGATAGAAGATCGCTTGCAGGTAACAGGGTTTGTAAACCCTCCTTCCAGCAACAATCGCTCTGATTGGCTCAGCCCCGGCGTTCAAGAAACAATCAATGCCATGGTCGATGAACCAATGCGATGGCTGTGATTGGTTCTTCAAACAATTTGGCTGAGCCACGGTGCTCAACAATCGGAGCAACTGCTTCCTGGAGGCGGGGTTTATGAACCCCCGTTAGCAGGAGGTGATCTTCTGTCAACGGCTGAGAATTGCAAGTAAGCCTGCCGGAACTCTGGCGACCAACAGGAGGGACCCGGATGGCGCCTCCTAGGTAAGTATAATAGGACATTCCCTGAAAATAAGACCCAGTGCCTCTTTTGGGGCAAACATTTATATAAGACAGTGTCTTGTTTTCAGGGAAACACGGTAGTTCTGTAGTTTAAAAAGATGCAAACTGATTTCTCAGTATCTTTCCATCTGTCTCTGTTCCCTTAGAAAAATGGTTAATTGTTTAGACTTTCTCTAAGTCTGTTGTAATTTTCTGTTTCTAACCATTTTTCTTCCTGCAGGAATGGGAGATATTGAAGGCTTGATTGATAAGGTGAATGAGTTGAAGTTGGATGACAATGAGGCTCTGATAGAGAAATTGAAACATGGTAAGCAAGATGCAAATAAAGCCTGGGTATCGGTATCTGTGAGCAGTGGGGTTAAACATTTGTAAAGATTCTGTTGTCTTACCTCACAAACTGATTCTAACTGTTGAATTGGTTATCCCTGTCTGCGTGGAAAATCCACATTAAAACACGGCATTGAAAGGCATGTATTTTAGATTTTTCGTTCACACTCGTGGGTACAAATTGCGTAATCTGCACGCAGAAGAAAAATCACAGCATGCTCTATTTTAGCGCAGATTCCATATGGACGGCCCTCATTAAAGTCAATATACGCGAGTGTTCTGTCACCTATACACAACTAACATTGCGAATAAACGGCGTAAACGCTCGCAACTTCAAAGGAAAACGGATAGAAACCCGGAACGCTGGCTGGACGATACTCTATGTATAGTGTGCACCTGCGATCATTCACAATTAATTTCCGCAAATCATTGCAGATCTCCTGCTGCAAAAATTCACATGTAGAATCCAACCTGTTCATGTAAGCCCAGCTTTAGAGAATTCTATAACGGAAATATAAGGTTGATACATCTAGCATTTTATTGCATCTGCTGAAAAACAATGCATCCCTCTGAGTTAGTCTGCAGGCTGCATGGCTAGTATTCTGACATTTACTATTAAAGTATTTGCATCTTGCATATTGTACTTGGGGCATCAGAAAGAAGCACTAGTGTAATAAGAATGTCATGTAACGCACCTGAATTAACTTTTCTTTCTGTTCTAGAAAGTTGCTTTGCAAAAATGTGACTCATTCAATCTTTGACTAGCCAAGCTCTGTAATTTGTAGCCTTTGAAGTCTGAAGTCAACTTTTAATAATTGCTCCTTTTGCTTTATATTTTAAGGTCAATTCACACTTAGGGACATGTATGAACAGTTTCAAAATATCATGAAAATGGGTCCATTTAGTCAGATTTTGGTAAGTGTTTTGCTACCGTACATTTGTTTAGTGTGATAATTGTAGCTACCTAGAGTGTTTGTGGTCATCTAGTACATTACCAATGTAAGAAAGTCAAACTGTGTCTAATACCGTTGGCAGAAACCACAAACTTGCATATACGTACATCACAAGTCCCATCAAAATGTAACAAAAGCCAGCCAGGCACGGATTGGCAAAAAATTATGCTAGTCTTAGCTTTTGGCCATCACAACAAAAGAAAAAACAAAACAAATTGTGAACCTGGCTGTTAGTAAATAGATTTTTTTTTTCTTGTGGCCAAAAATGAGAAATACAATTTTCATTGTACATTTTTCCTCTTTAGCATAAATTCCTAAAAAGCCAAACATTTGTAGCTGCTCTGAGTTTGAGGGTACTTGATCTAATTATTTGTATTTGCTTAAAGGGCATGATACCGGGTTTTGGACAAGATTTTATGAGCAAGGGTAATGAGCAAGAATCTATGGCACGACTTAAGAAACTTATGACCATCATGGATAGCATGAACGATCAGGGTAAGATTATCTTCTAGGGAAGAGGTTACCTTGGACTGTACGCTCGCATGTACATGAGCCAAGACCAGACTTCCTCCTGTTAGAGATTTGTCTCGCCAAGAAGCTATTGCAGTGGTCATGTCCTCACTATGGCTCCAGTTTCTCTAACTACATTTCATCTGTTATTTCTGTGGGACGTTGCTTTTTGATGGACATTTTCCCAGAATGGAAGATATCCTTACAGAGTAACTCCCATTGTGACTCAGACCTCTGGCACACTAGCATATTTTGTGGCCCTGTGCTGTCCATGTAATTCCACGGACAGTACATGGTCCCAGTTATAGCCTATAGGGCTACACCCATGAACGTTGTTCACATGGACCAATGGACAACATGAAAAAAACTCATGGCATGTCCTATTGTTATCTATTTCTATTGGATAACACATTGACTGGTGTATTTCAGGCACAGCTCACAATTGGAGCTAGTGTGCACCTAGCTTCATAGCGAGGAGGCTCCCATGGGGGACTCCATTTGATTATATGCCCTTATAGAGTATATACACAGGGGTCTCCTGTTATGGGACTACCCCTTAAACTCTGCTTTTTAGAAAATACAATGGGAAACAAAGGTCTAAAGTTAGAAGCTCTGTCAGCTACTTTTAGCATTAGAACCTAGATCCCCAAACTTAGCAGGTCAACTACTTTTGAGTCCCTAAAAGTAGCTGGCGGCCTCTTTAATTTTTTTCCAGGTCAGATGGTACTGAAGTCCTGTGAATTCTAGATATGTGATTTAGTTATTATTTACTGACTCTTCATCGCTGGTGCTAATTATTTATGTTCCCTCTAGAACTCGATAACACCGATGGTGCCAAACTCTTCAGCAAGCAACCTGGAAGAATTCAGAGAGTGGCCAGGGGGTCAGGGGTATCTACAAGAGATGTACAGGAACTCTTAGCACAATACACAAAGTTTGCACAAATGGTTAAGAAAATGGGCGGCATCAAGGGACTGTTTAAAGGTATGTGTATAGCATGCATTTTGGAAATTGTCTGAATACTAATATAATGCTTTGTAACTTGTGTGTTCTGAACTGCAATGTACAGTAGATAACAAAATGGAATGTTCATTAGCTAGATTATAACTTGTTCTGTCTAAACCTTAGGTGGCGACATGTCGAAAAATGTAAATCCTTCACAAATGGCCAAACTAAATCAGCAAATGGCAAAAATGATGGACCCCAGAGTTTTACAACACATGGGTAAGTGCTATGAATTGATTTAACCCCCCCCCCCCCCTTTAATCTAAAACAGTAGTTCCCAAACTTTTTCAGCCATGGGGCCCTTTTTCAAGGAAAAGTTTCTATGGAGCCCCAAGGTGCAGACAGGGGAGGGGTTAGCGGCGGGGATTATCACAACATATAATTTTTACCTTTTGTCATTATAAAAAGGACAGGGCATTAAAAAAAACAAAAACAGGGAAGACCACTAGAGCACTGAATGGGCTATTGATATACATTATATGTAAAATTAACATTTCTTGATTAAGTGTGGATGAGATTTTGAAAATCTCACCCACCTTGTTGCTACAGCTACTGTGAATTCCGCAGCAAATCCGCCCCATGTAGAAATAATGACCACCTATATTGCTGGCCCCACTAGTAATAGTGGACAAATAGTCAAATAGTCAATAACAAATGGTCAATTCATAGCAGAGATCAGTTGATTGTTGGGGTGTCTTCATTCTAAGAAGGGGTTGCCATGATGAGATGACACCTTTTTAACAAAAAGTGTATTTGATACTGTCTCCTGGGTTGACTGCTATATGGGAATGAAATGCATAAAACGTACACCTGGCAAATCTCATTATATAGCAGAGACTCTTATTTGTGTAGTGTAGGTTCACTTTCAGTGCCATTTTGCAACTTAATTAAAATTGTTCTGATTTTTGATTTGCAGGTGGAATGGCTGGCCTACAGTCTATGATGAGACAGTTTCAACAAGGAGCAGCTGGTAACATGAAAGGAATGATGGGATTTAACAACATGTAGACCGCCTTCCTGAACAGACGATCCCTCTAATAGCATCTTTCTCACAGAGACTTTCAGAGCTCTGATATAAGGGTAGCACTGTCCCTTCTGGAAGACCATGTCATAAAATGGATTTAGAGACTTAAGATTACATGTGGTCCTCATTCGGTGTCACCTATGACAACTTTATTACTTTGTTGGCTTTTTACTTCCAGGTCAAGTAATGAGGAGAAAATCCAATTTTAAATTATATCACAAATTAATTTAAGTTTTGAAAGAAATAGAAGATATTAAAAAAGACAATATTTACAACCAATGTTAACCTCTTTGTATACTTACTTGCGGTTTCCTGGAAAATTGTCTGCTGTAAAATAAATTTCTTAATGGTTATAGTTTGATCGTTTAGCATTATTTGTGTGATGATGGGCAGCATGGCAGTTTCCAGTTCACAATCTGTTTTTTTTAGGAACTATTTAAGCAATGTCCATGTATAAATAGTTCTTTGGAGAGCCCCACTGGTCCATACTTAACCTGCAGCCAATCGGTGTGGAAAATAAGCTCATACATTGGGGTACCCAAAATTGGGAGTAGTCTTCTGGTGGGGGAGGGGAGCGTTACTAGTACAGGCTTCTGTTGCTAACTAAATATCTGTGGAAGTCTCCTGAGCTGGTATGCCAGCTGACGACGTTGGAGAAGGTTTGCGTCCATCTACAGTGCCTTTTTTTTCTTTTGCCTCAGTATTTTTTGATGGCCCATTCATACAATAATGCACATTTGTTTCTTGGATGCGAGAGGGATAGTTCTCTCAGAATTTGTAACACCGGGTCAAATAGTCAACCAAAGTTTTTTTTAATTTTTATTTGAAAGTTTTTTTTTTTGTTTTTTTTTGCATGACATTTTCATCTGATATCACTATGTGCAACCTTTTTTTTATTTTCTCTGAAGGGACCTCAAAGGAAAAGTACTAAAAGGCAATAATAACGAAAATAACGTAAAAAAAAATATTTATATCTTTTGAGAAGTGGGAAAAAAACTTTGACAAATTGCTTCAGATTGAGATGTACAAAATTAGATATTAAATAAATTTGTGCTTTTGGATACCCTCTCGTAAAAGTGGTGCCCCAGGAGCCCTTAACAGTTCGTAGTTGGGAAGCCCCTATAAGGTCTTATTGGGGAGTGATGTTTATGTCATGCAATTGAACAGGGCATATGTCTTTTTTTGTTTTGTCTGTTTTTCATTTTTATATATAGGATCAGTGAGAAAAAAAAACCCTGCGTAAAATTGGAGGCACATGAGGCTAGAATGGGTCTATGGTCCAAGGATAACCTCACGGAAGCTTTCACCCCTTAACGACATGGCCTATTTTGTTCATGGGGACGCAACGACTTTTTGGAAATTCTCATTTCCACTTTTCAAAAGCCATAACTTTTTTTGTTAACTCTTATTCTGTTGACCTGGCTGTATGAGGGCTTGTTCTCTGTGTGGCGAACTGCAGTTTCTATTGGTACAATTTCCGGGTGCATATAATGTATTGTAAAACTTTTTTATTTTTTGAGAGCAGGGAGAGAAAACACATCAATTCTGCCATTGTGTTTTTTTTTTGTTTTTTTTTTGTTAAAGCGTTTAATCATACAGCATAAAAAACAATCTGTTTGTTTTGTGTCGTATACAAACTCACATTTCTTGCCCAATTTGAGTGAAATGCATGAGCGTTCTTCAGCACCAGGCGACGAATACTGGCGGAATTAAAAATTGAAAATGTAACTGACTTCCCCTTCTTTCTTTACATGTGGACAGCCGTGATGTTACATGCTTTGGGTGACCACTACAGCGCTCATATTCCTTGCGTCATGACTCCCATTATTAAAAGATATGCACTACTGGTGACATTACATCACTGCTGCGGCTTCAGATTGGCTCAAGTGATCATGTGGCACCTGTTTGTAAACAAAGATCGGCGAGTCACCGCAGCTACAATGAAGACTTGCATGATGTCCATTGAAATCAATAAGCTTCTAATGTAAACATTCACGTACTGCGTCCTCCACTGAGATTCTTTATAGTCTCTGCTCTGACAAGTGAATGTCTTAATAATTAATAATCATTATTTGTATAGCACCAACTTATACTGCAGCACTTTGAAGACACACAGGGAACACAAACATTACAAGTTACATGTGGTATTCAATTATTTAAAAAAAAACGTGTGGGGTGATACAGATGGTACAGCGGCTGGAGGTGGAGCAATGGGGAACACAGCAATGTGATAACATGATTACAGGTTTTTGGGACACAAATGGAGTGAGGGAGGTAGTACAGGAGGTCTGGGGAAGGAAGTATACATGATCGGCAAGAGTTGAAAGCCATAGGGAGGGGCAGGGGCCATATTGTGGGAATGGAAGACTAGATCAGGTGGTTTGGTATGCTTCTATAAGGCGTGGCTAAAGTTTTGTGCGTCGAATTGTCCAAATGGTTTTGGGTAGAGCATTCCAGAGGATCAGTGCTGCTCTAGAGAAATCCTGGAGGCAAGCATGTGAGGTATGTATTAGAGGGGTGTTTAGTCTGAGTGTTTTAGCAGAACAGAGTGCGTGGGCTGGGTGATGTATGGACCAGAGGGAAACTGTACGGTGGCACAGTGCAATGGAGAGCTTTGTGGGTGAGGGTGATGAGTTTGAATTGAGTTCTGTAGCGGATGGGTAGCCAGTGCAGTGACTGGCATAGTGCAGGGGCGTCTGAGAAGCCGCTAGATGGGAAGATGAGTCTAGCTGCCGCATTCAGTATGGGCTGAAGAGGGGAGAGTCAGGTGCGGGAAAGGTCAATGAGCAGCAAATTGCAGTAGTTGAGTTGGGAATGGATGAGGGTGACATTGAGTGTCTTTAGCGTATCCGTGGAGTAACAGACGGATTTTAGCAATATTCCGGAAGTGCAGGTGGCATGTTCAGGCCAGAGATTGGATATGTGGGGTAAAGTAGAGGTCATAATCCAGTGTGAACCCCCCCCCCCCCCAAGTCAGCGGGCGTGCTGTCTGGGGGTTATGATGGGGTCAGATACTGATATGGAGATGTCGGGGGGAGGTCGGCTGGTTAAGGGTGGAAAGATAAGGATGTTAGTTTTTGAGAGGTTAAGTTTGAGAAAAAGGGAGGATGTAATGTTAGAGACAGCTGGTGATGCTTTGGGAGAAAGGTACATAGGTGTCGCAAGAAGAGGACTATAGCTGGGTGTTGTCAGCATAGAGATGGTATTGAAGGCCCAATCTGTGGATGGCTCGTTGGGGCTGTGTAGATAGAGAAGGGGGCCAAGGATTGAGCCCTGGGGGGACCCCAACAGCGAAGGGGGGTGGAGAAAAGATAGAGCCAGCGAAGGACATGTTGAAAGAGCAATCCGAGAGGTATGATGAGAACTAGGAGAGAGCAGTGTCCTTTATGGCAATGGAGCGAGACATAGCAAGGATGAAGTCATGGTCAACAGTGTCAAATGCAATGGAGAGGTCAAGGAGGATTAGTAGGGAGTAGTCGCCCCTCAATTTGGCAGTCATCCGGTCATTTAATTTTTTTTTTTGAGGGCGGTTTCGGTCAAATGTAGGGGGTGGAAGCCGAACTGGAGGGGCTCAAGGAGAGGGTTATCAGAGAAAAAAAGCATGTGAGGCGGGAATAGACCAGGCATTCAAGTAGTTTGGAGATGAAGGGGAGGTTGGAGATGGGTCGGTAGTTGGAAGTTTCACTCGGGTCAAGGGTTAGTTTCTTTAGCAGAGGGGAAGATGGTGGTAGGGTGAGTAATGACAGCCGGGGGAGGTGTGAGGAAAAGGGGTTGCTAGCGCAGGTGGTGGGGCAAGCAGTCTGAAGACTTCTTCCTCTGTTTGTCCTAGTATAGTTAGTCAATGAGTGGCTGATGCAGTGCTAAAGAGACCGAGACTGGGGTTAGCCGTGTAATGTTGGGAGATTTCTTTGTGGATGTTTTCGTGTGTTCGTGTTTTTTTTTCTTTGAAGTGGGCAGCTATTTTTTTGGGCTGAGGAGGGAGTGGAAGGTGTTGAGTCATTTGGGATTGTTTGATAGTGAGGAGACGAGGGAGGTGAAATAAACTTGTTTGGCAAGGTGTAGGGCAAGGTTGTAGGTTTTGAGCATAAAGTTGAAGTGGGTGAAGCCTGTGGGCTGTTTGAATTTGCTGGATGAAGCAAGTTTAGGACGTGAGACAAAATTCTCATGGTCTCCGGTGGGCGGCTTGGGTCACGGGGGTGCCACTTTATCCAGGACGTGTCTGAGGGCAGTGGTGTAATGTTTGGCAGCCAGGTTGGGGCATGAGAGGAGAGAGATGGGGGACAAGGAAGACTGTGAGGTCTCTGCAAACTGCTGGGTGTGGATGAGCTGAAGGTTCCTAGAGGTGCGATAGGTGGGAGGATCTGGGGAGATGCTAGGTTACCTAATAGAGGAGAAGAGGTTGTAGTCAGAGTGAGAGGGGGAAGTTAGTGAGGTGGGAGACATCACAGAGGTGGAGGAAAATTAGGTTGAGAGTGTTGGTGTCTCTGTGAGTGGGTGAGTCTGAGTTGAGATAGGCTGAGGTGAGCATTAAAAGCCGGAAAGCAGATGAGATGGGGTCGTTAGTAGGCATGTTGAAGTCACTGAGGATTGGTTGGGAGTTCGCATGATAGGAAATGCGGGAGCCAGGCGGCGAAATGGTCCAAGAACCGGCGGGTGGGACCCAGGGGCCGGTAGATGTGACATGCAGGAACAGTGGTCAGAAGAGTCGTAGGGTATGGACTTCAAACCACGAGAAGATGAGGGAGGGTTGACCTGGAAGGTTAAATTTGGTGAGAGGAGAAAATCTGTGCCTCGACACAATCCTGTCTGAGCTCTGCAGGCAGTTTTCTCCTCATGGCTTGATTTTGGCTGTGCTATGCATTGTAACCTAGAAGAACTTATATAAACAGGTGGAGAGGGTTGTCTTTTAAAATTCTGTCCAATCATCTGGATTTACCAAAGATGACTCCAATCAAGGTGTAGAAACATCTCAAAGATGATCAAGAGAAATGGAAGACCCTACAGAGCTAGGTTTGAAATGCCATACCAAAGGGTTTGAGCGCTTATGTCAATGCAAAATGTTAGAAATGGTTTAGTTTTTAATTAAAAAAAAAACAAAAAACATTCTGCTTTCACTTTGTTATTATGGGGTGTTGAGTGCAGATTAATGGGAAAAACCTGACTTTTTTTTCTTTAAATTTGCACACATCCACAACATAATAAAACATAAAAAAGTTAAAGGGTCTGAAGACTTTCTGAATGTGTTGTAAATTGTAATGGTTCCCATTCTTTGCACAGGGAGCTGTGTGCTAGTTTCTGTAAGCGCAACAGAATAAGCGCAACAGAAATAATAGCTGACAAACCAACTTATAAAAGTGAGACTGACGTGTGGTTGGAGGTTTTCATCTCCTAGCAAATTCCAGTGTCAGCTGCAACTAAAAATAAAGCATGGTGACACAGTGAGCTCCAGAGAGCTGTTAAGCACACTGACCCCGACAGGAAGGCAAATGATCAGACACAACATGAAGACACTGAGATTTATCGGGGCAGAGGCTTTTATAGCCAACCAGGAATATGCAAAAGGGCATATCAGGAGTGTAGCACATAATCTGTACCCCCTCTTACTGAAGGCTTGTTACTTGCATGAAAAAGAGGAATTAATTACGATGTTACTTGAGAACTGGCCTCAGCAAGATTTCAACTTTGGCAAGCTACTAGGCAAAACACTAGACTACCCTGAAGATATCAGCCACTGGGCATGCCGACGTAGCTTGTCAGCTTGTTTAAAGGGTTTGAAGAACTATGTAGTGAATCCCTCAACAACTTACTCCAAAAGACTTAAAGTTGTAGATCTGACAGCAATTCAAGACATTGAATTTCAACCGTGCCGATGTAAGAAGTCATTGGGAAGATGGGCAAGAACAGAAATGATTTCCCAGCTTTGTTTCGAACTTCTGCTAGAGATGCAGAAACTTGATTCTGGTCCTTCAATATTTGACATCGACATTGATATTTGCTTCAACCTCTTTGTCACGGAGAAGAACTATGAACTTGTGGTGCAAGCTTTACTGATGCGATGTCACTGCCCCCTGAAGATAAGATGTGTTGATTTTAGGGCAGATAATTTAGCCTTGAGAAAGCTCTTTTATATTTTAAGACTTGTTGAGCCCAATTCTATCCACAAGTTAGAAATAGTTCACAATGTCCGATTAGAATCTTACCACCTTGAGGTACTTTTAAACAATCTCGGCTTCCTTCAACTTACATCTCTCACCCTGCCAGCAAGAACTTTCAATGTTACCCATCATACTCCAGAGGATGATGCTTTATTAAGTACCATCGGAGAAAAACTAAGCAACATGGTCCATCTGACAGAACTAAGTATTTCTTTCTCTACACTTACAGGAAGGCTGAGGAAGCTGCTCAGGTACATTTCATATATCTCAAAATTAACAAAACTGTTTCTTTATGCAATTAATCCAAATATTTCCTGGATCCTGAATCAAATCTAAAGTCTGATTTGATAGACATTATGGCAGCCCCTGTGTGAGCCCCATTCATAGACGTCAGTGTCCCATTGGTGTTGGCTACAAGAAAAGGTTGGGGAATATGATTTTCAGGGTTTATTATCTGTCTTGCTAGTAAAGAGAGCAATTCTGACTTTGTATTAGGGGGCAAATTTGGTATTTTTAAGGTCCAAGTAAAAGTAATGGTGAAGCAGAAATAACTATATTATTTACAATATCATTAATATTAACCTCTTAAGGACTCAACCTGCAAAGTCACACAAGACGGAGCATGATCCGGCAGAAATGTCTGCCCTAGCGGATGTTGTTACTAGCAGTCATCTTATATTAATTCACTGATGTGATTTCAACTATAAGTGGATTAATAATTATTAACCCCTTAGTGACGTGGCCTATTTTGCATCATAAGGGCTCTTTCACAAGAGCTTTGCAATTTTCGCATGAATGAGAGAAAGCCACGACCAAGTCGCGGCTAATAAATCTCCCGTTTTTTCACCCATTCACATGGCCGTAGCTGCGGCGTATCTACGCAGCCCAGAATTCCATGGTGCTGCGGCATTGCAGAATAAACAAATTTTGACATTTGAGTCAGAACTGTGCTTTCCACCCCAATTATCTACAGTTATGGCTCTCTTCCTATACACAAACAGCAGGAGGAGCTGTCACTCTAGATGATCAGGTTAGGGAGAGGCCAACGCCTGTGACTCGGGAGCTCTGTTCTTTGTCCAACTTCAAATTATATAGCTTGGGCAGCATGAAACTGGTGACAAGTTCCCTTTAAGGTTTGCCCGATTACGAGACTACATTCCCAAAATAGCTCTAGCTGCATTAAAATAACAAGAAGAGTTGTACTTACTCATCTGCTGTCACCATGCAGTGTTGCACCTCTGTCAAGGTTCCTGTGTCTGTTTTGGCAGCATCACTGTTTTGAACTCTTGGCATCAGGGCGCCCAAGATGCAAGCGTTGATGCCAGAAGAACGGGTGTTGATGCAGCAGTGGTCACCTGACTTCTGGTGATATCATCTGTCACAACAAACACAGGGACCATAATGGGGGTCTAGTGCTGGATAGTTGCAGTAGAGGATGGGTAAGTACAGCTCTTTTTGTTATTTTAAAGCAACTATTAATGCAACTATTGGGGGAATGTTGTCCAGCTGTCCCCAAAAGGAAAACTTTAAGGTGTGCAAGAATATTCCTTAGGGTAGGGAGTGCCTTCAGCATAAGTTCTAGGGCGGACAAACTGCATATATGAGAGGAGGCAGCAGTAAAGTAATCTTCGCCATTGTGTTTCTTTGGAGACTGAGTACTATACAGAATGTATTATAAGCATCACCGATAATCCACATTACTTAGTTCAAGGATAGCCAAATCCCGCTGCTCCCTTAGGAATTATCTATTATTTATCTATGGTTTCTTTTTCAGCCCCTTGAAGACCCCACTGAAAGTTCTTGAACTAGGCTATTGTTCCCTGAATCAGATAGATATGGCATACTTGGCAAACAGCCTCCATGCTGAACATTTGGAAGTCCTGGATCTCAGTGGTCACAATATAACAGAACTCTTCCCATCAACATTCTTTAAACTTCTCCAAAAAGCTTCATCAACACTGAAGACTCTAGTTTTGGAGGAATGTGATATTGGAGATATGAATATCCATGTAATGGAGATGGGCTTGGTGCATTGCCTCAAACTCAAAGAATTTAAATTCCTCCAGAATCCTGTGACATCTATAAGTGTTAGGCGAATATTCAGAGTTCTTGTTAATTTGCCCATGCTGAAGTATGTGGAGTTTCCAGTACCAAAAGACTGCTATCCTCCTGATGTCAACTACCCCCTCGATGAAGCAACTCTTGTAAAATTTGATAATCAAAAATATAACATGGTCAAAGAGTCTGTACAATGCATTTTGGTTCAAGCTGCTCGAGAAGATATATCAGCTGTCACCCCACTTTTTGGCAGTTATGATTCTGCTATTGAAGAGACCAGCAAGGAACTGGGTGTAGGTTTATTGACTTCATTTAAAGATGCTCTGCAGAGTTTCACAACATCACTACAAAAATTGTGAGGGTCAGCAGAGGGGGAAAAAAAACTTCAGAAAACTAAAGTATTATTTATGATAGGTTTACTATTGATTCAAGCTTGTCTTTCTAACCCTCCACCAACTTGACTGTAGGAAAGATCCTTAAAGATATATTGTAATTCAAAAGACTAAATATATGCAAAAAATACACACAACCTCCATGATGTTCTCCCAATAGACCTTCAATTGCAGCCTAAACTAAACAGTCATGAAATCCATGCTGATCAGAGTTCTCTGGTTTCTTCAACTGCACAACGCATTTACACAAGGAATACGTCACGCAGAATGGTAGGAGACCCTTGATAATAATAAAGAAGATTAAGCAACACCAAAGCAAGGGATATATATTTCTTCAAGGGGTTGTTCAATTAAAAATTGTCAGAGAGACAGATGTGGAGCCATCTTGTGACACACAGATTTTGCTTTGGGCTATATCTGGAGGCAACACTTGAGGAACTCAAGTTTTCACCCTTGAGCCCTCTAAGCAGGATTTGGCCTTCATTGCTGCGTCTTCAGGCTATTATTTGCAGAAATAGTCTTAGTAGTGGGCCTGCTGATGCTACACAAGTCCGAAGTGCAGTACCTGAGGGTGTGAACACAAATGTAATCCAAAGATAAGCTGAGGTCGGGCAGGCTGCAGGACGTTCAACACAATATAACAGGTGGTGGGTCAGGGCAGGCTGCAGACCATAGCGTGGTCCAAAAACGTAGCTGAGGTCCTGAGTACAGAAGTCAAACATAGTCAAAATGAAGCAGAAGTCTTAACCAGAGAACACACAAACTGGAGCTTTGTCACAACTGGAGTGAAACTATATTGCTAAGGCATCTACACTTGGGTGTGGATGTCAAATAAAACTAGAAGATTGGTGGGGAGAACCATTAGTGGAGTGTACGCTGGCTCTATAAATCGGGGTACGGAAACACGTAGGAGCCCTACAGGCTGAGGCTAGAGACCAGGCAGAGGGAAGGACGTAGCATGCAGTGAGTGGACTAATGCGGCGACTGACCATGGCCCCAGCAGTATGTTAGCAGGATAAGCAGCGGCAGCACGCCATTAGAGAAACAAGTTATCCCCTATCCACAGCGCTCGTCTATCTCCACTGGTCCCATTGAAATAAATGGAGTGGTGGTGCACATTAGCAAGTTATCCCCATCCTGTGAATAGTGGCCAGCTTAAATTTGCAAAAAAAACCTTTACAGATGTTAAGCAGCTCACAAGTGATTATCAAATACTGTACTCAATATTATCAGACAGTCATAGATATAAATATATAGACTATAACAAGTTTGTAAAATATGTTACTGTACCTATTTATATGGTCAACCCTTTGAGCCATGTTAATGATTATTTCAGGAAAGTGCATAAATAGCAATTCCTTAATTTTACAGATTTATTTTTCTGGAACATTTCCATTTACTGTGCCAGGCTGTTTCCACCTTCACTGTTATTGCAATGACATCATATTGGTCGGAATGTTTTAAAACCAGGAAGACTTGGAAGCAAATACTTTCTTCTACAGTTTTGAGGAAGTGTTCCTTCCCAAATTATGTTTGTGGGAAATCTGATGTACAATCGTGTGGTTGGGTATTGTATTGTTCATGCTTATCTGTTTATAAATAAAATTGGCTTTATTGTTCTGTAATCTTTCTTTCTCTTCTTTCTTCCTGATTGTATACTTATGGTCTTTTGCTTATTTAGCTGAATATAGAGAATAATGATATTCACATCCCATCAGGTAAATAAATCTTGGCATTTGTATAGCGCCAACTTATTCTGCCGCGCTTCCAGGTAATTATTACCCCCCACCAAGCTGGGTTCTCATTTTACCAACCTCAGAAGGATGGAAGGCTTGAGCTGGCTACCTGAATCACGTGGGGATCGAACTTACAACCTTCAGGTTGTAGGCAAGAGCTTACACTCTGCACCACACAAGGCTCATAGGTAGAGATGGTATTGGCTCTAGCTGCCCATGTCATGCTGTACTGATGCATTATAGGATTGACAGCACAAGTAAAGCTCCTTTTATACAGGACGATTGACCCAACGGCCATCCAGTGATAATTGCTCCTGTATTTTTACACAGGAGGAGCATTGCTCAGTGAATGGAGGTGGAGCAGGCCGGGGATCGTTCCGGCCCACCTGCCTTCATTCACAGTAAACGGGTAGTCAATCATAAGTTAGCGACTGCCTGTTTAAAATAAACCATGCAATGGCAGACCAGCGATAACCTTACAGTCTGCATGAAAGATCTGATCAGTGGATCAGTCTTTCACTGCATTTGTTCACAGTGCACAATTATCGTACAAACCGCTCAATCAAGTGATTTGCGCAATTATTGTGCTGTGTAAAAGGGGCTATAGAGGAAGAGAAAGCAGGGAGAAATCTGAAATTCATGACTGTGTATAATAAGTATCAAACAGGAGGCTTTACCGCATGGAAGTGACTATAATGTACATAGGATAGTAATTAGAGATGAGCGAATATACTCGTTTCGAGTAATTACTCGATTGAGCACCGCGATTTTCGAGTACTTCCGTACTCGGGTGAAAAGATTTGGGGGGCGCTGGGAGGTGGGCGAAGGCGTGGCGGAGCGGGGGGTAGCAGCGGGGAACGGGGGGGAGCCCTCTTTCTCTCCCTCTCCCCCCCCCCACTCCCAGCTGCAACCCCCCACTCACCCACGGCACCCCCTGAATCTTTTCGCCTAAGTACGGAAGTACTCGAAAATCGCGGCACTCGGGCGAAAAAGGGGCGTGGCTGAGTAGGTTCGCTCATCTCTAATAGTAATATGTACCATACTAGTATAACCTGGGTAATCTCCTGTATATAATTTTATATATATATATATATATATATATATATATGCAGCTGGTATAAATTACACATCTCCTGTATGCAGTGATTTGGACCATGCTAGTATAACCTGGGTATGGTCTGTATATAATTATATATGTACAGCTGGTATAAGGCTGCATTCCCACGAACGCAGGACGGGGGCGGGGCCAATTCCGGAAAACGTAGCCCCACCCCACCCCGCCTCCTTTCATTGCAAATAGTGCAGAGGGGTGGAGAGGAGGAAGAGAGGGGGCGGGAGCTCAGTTCCTGCTCCTGGCTCTTCCATCCTCCCCCCCTGCACATGAGGATGACGTATATCAGCTTGGCGTGAAAACGGAGCCGATATTCGTTCGTGGGAATGCAGCCTAAGTTATACATTTCCTGTACATTTGTGATGCCAGGCTTAGTATGATTTTAGCCTGGTACACAGTGCATGCCTCATTATGTATTCTGCACATGTGCCTTCTCAGAAACGTATTTTAGGTCCAACCTGGCATACATTTCTGGTATAATTTATGCAAGTTTCGGGTGTGAATTATACATAAATCTGTTGGTCTAGTGTGCCGACACCCCCTCCCAAAAGCCCTGCCCTCTTTTCAAAAATGTGCCAGGGCCAGTGCAGTAAGCTAAAAAGTTGAAAATCGTTGTGCAAGTACCCATTTTGCTATTTTTTTATGCCACAAAGTGGCGGAAAAGCTTTCTTAAATGTTCTCCTTTAATGCACAAGCACTGTTGCTTTGTAGTGCTGGATTCCTGGGATCAAAATTGACCAAGCATGACATCTGCATGGAGATTGCATGTTCTTCCCATTTTTGCATGGGTTCCCCTAGGAGCTGAACAGTCCAATGGGCAGTCCTATTAGTGATTGACAACTACCCCTGAATGTAACATAGTAATATAGTGTGCAAGGCTAATTTTCCCTTCCTAAAGTGTAGTATTTTTGTAGCTTTCCAACAATACTCCCTATGGAAAGCCAAGTTGAAATGTATTATATTATGGTCACTATTAGGATGCATACCCACTAGCGATATTTTTTCCTGTGATGCGAGAGCGAATCCTATGAAACCAATGATTTTCAGTGGTTTCATACTCATTTGCGTTTTTTCACTGGAGCCTCACAGCACTGAGAAAAAATCTGCGATATCGCTCACTGTTTTCAATGGCGCTGGCGGCAGCAGTGCTAGCCCCATTGAAAGCATAGGGAGTACATCATGAACTTCTTCCACAGCTATGACAGCTGTGACAGCTGTTTCAGGGGTTTCCTTCATCCCTGCAGGGACAGCTGTGGCAGAAGCTGCTGGTTTGGCAGCTCGTCCCGCTGGCGTCCTGACCCCGGCAGTGTTAGCATTCCTGGTGAGCATGACGGCAGCCAAAGCGAGGGAGGTAGTAGCGACAATGGAGAAGCGGAGTGTCAGTGCAGCTCTGCGGCACGGAGTGGTGAGTCCATTCAGCGGAGGAGTGGCACAGATCACTGGAGATGGACGCTTCACAGACCCGCTGTCAGCCCTTCCCGTGCAGCGCCACCCGATGACTGCCGCAGTCTGCCGGTGCCCCTGACTGCTGTATCTTGATAGCCAATCGTAACCTAGGGGTGTGACAGGGGCAATTACTCCTGGTGACAGCTGTCACACCCCTAGCTCTCGGTGGCGTCAAGATAAACCAGAACCGCTAGTGTATAGAGAATATCTCCACAAGCCCCATGATAGGTGCGGAGAGTCAGAATTTGGATGGGGATTATATAAGAAGATTGTGCCACATCCTGCAGCGCCCGCAGCAGAGCTGTACACTTCAAGCCAAAACAAAACAACACCCCCGCCCAAAAACGCAGACGTGCCCTATGGCTTAGGCAGGAGACATCTTCTTAAAAAATAGGCCATGCTCCTTTTCCCGTCTCAGGGGGAGGAGTTATTAAAGCAAAAAAAATCATCTTTTGGGAAAGCGCAGGCAAGGGCAAAATGGATAGATGAACCTACCCAAAAGATGACTAGAGTAATAGCCCCTCTTTGCCCTAGAACGACCATATCTTCGGAGTTCAAAATAGAATTTTTGCTTTTTTTTCCCCTCCAAAAGGGTTAGTTCCGGGACTTAGCTCTGTCCCCGTTCCACCCCTCCCATTGCAAATAGTGCCAAGGGGTGGAGATGGGTGGGAAGCTCAGAGCACTGCTCCCGCCTCTTCCAGCCTCCTTTCCCTGCAGAGAGGGACACCGTATATCGGTCGGGCGGGAAAACCTGGCCGATATACGGTAGTCAATTCAATCTCATGAGCAAAGTTGAGATTTTTGCTGCAATTTTCTCACGGTGATATCTCGATCGCCAATGTGAAGGAGCCCTAATACATATAACAGTCCTTCAATGCAATAATAACATTTGTGGTTTTCTGTGTACTTTTAAACAAAAAAATGCATATATTAAAAACTGCAGGCCATTTAAAATAAATAAAACGTAGTTTTTCAAAAATTGAATGCAACCTTGTGTAGTGCCAGGTTTAGACTATTGGAATACACATTTAACATATAGTAGATGTTATCTTAGTGCTGCACTGGGTAATAATGCATTTTAAAGGGGTTTACCAAGCATTTTTTATTGACCTGTCCTCATGATAGTTCATTAATCGCTGATCAGTTGTGATCTGCTGCTTGGAATCCCAACCAATCAACTGTTCGGACGGCCACTATCACTGTCAAAATACACAGCACAGAAGCAGATTGCAAATGCAGGCACATCTCCCATTAAAATCGAGTGCCTGTAATTACCAGCACCTGCCACTACCCAAGGGTCCGAGGTACATGCTTCCACTCTGTACCTTGTGTATATTGCCGGCAGCAGTGGGCAGTGCCCACTGGGCACCCCTACAGCTGCTCGGTTGAGGTCCGCCACTCAGAACTCTGACCAATCAGCTATTAGTCACTTATCCTGAGGTTAGGTCACCAATAAAAATTGCCTGGAAAAACTCCTTTAGAGTGCCTGTCCACGGGCGTGATTTTACCAGCGGTAAACCGCCGGCGAGTCACGCCGGCTGCAGCTTTCCATAGCATTGCTATGGAAAGCGCTGGTTCCCTGTCCACGAGCGGAGAATCATTGAGATTCTCCGCTCACGGTAGGCAATTCGCAGCATGCTGCGAATTGCCCCGATTCTCCGCGGTCAGCCTATCTATTAGATTAGGCTGACCGGCGGAGATTCGTCTGCGGCTCCTGCTCCCAGGCGGCGGCTTTCACGGCAGAGATCTGCTGCGGGACTTTGCAACGCCCGTGGACAGGGGGCCTTAATATGTTCATTGCTGATTCTCATAATATTGATATAACTCACATACTTGCAACTACATTGAAATCTTACATGTGAATTAGAATACAATTGACCAGCTCTGATAATATAGCACTCAGTTTATATGATACAGTATACAGGGGTAAGAAAGGATGAAGAACAGAAGACAAAAACAGAATGTTACAAGCGAAGAACTGATTTTACTAGAACTATATTCAGCTTGCTCCAGTTCCAGCATCAATTGCACCAAATCTCCAATGAATTTTGTCTTTCATTCAATATGGTTCTTTTTATACATACGTAGTAATAAATGTGTTTTTATGTTTGCACAATGGGGTGAAGATTCGGTTTGTCAATACATACCATTTTCACAAGTGTTCTTGTGCCGCTGTCTTCATTTGTTGTCTTGCTTTATGTTAACAGCATCCATTATCTGTCAAATTCCTTGTTTGATTCATCAAATGATCCATGGCATCTAGTGTTTCCCTTGTTATCCCATGGATCATTTATAACTACAGTATTCTTTGATTTGGGTTGAGCATATTAGTGGCACTTTCTTATTTTACCACCACAATCAGTAAATTAATCTTAAGGCTGCCTGTCCACGGGCATTGCGATATCCGGGGCCGCCCGGGAGCAGGAGCCAGCAGACGGATCTCCGCGGTGAGCCTATCTGACAGATGCTGCGATTTGCTGCCAGCAAACGGAGAATCGCTATGATTATCCACTCATGGCTATGGAAAGCGTGCACTGCATTCCCCGTGGCCGGATTATTGCCGCGGGGAACGCAATGCAATAACGCTAGTGGATGGGCAGCCTTGTACAACTTGCAAAACTGTTGCAATGTATGCCTACTACAGAGCTGGAGGAGAAGATGCATAACCCAGTGATATATCCTTCTGGCTTAACATCACCCGTCAAATGCTGAGGTGTGGAACCGCCAAAATGTCGGTCTGGTGCTGTGGTGACTATTTACACTCATTGTCAAAAAAAAAATCAAGAACCTAGAAGTTGTTGTTTTGCTACAACAAGCAGTTGCAGCTTGAGCTGATATGGAAATGATTAGTTGTGGCATGATTAGATGAACGGTCTTGTCATTGGATGAATGGCCCTAAAAGTGATTCCTCCCTTTGTCTTTAAAAAGGCTCTCTGAGGCTACTTGTGTGTAGCGGACCTCGTTTTTTGTTTGTGTAGAGCTTGATGAGCTCTAGACATGCCTCTACGATGCCCATATTTTGAGAGGTGGCACATTATTGGAACACGAGAAGCTGGATGTCATATTGACGAATTGCCCGCCACCTGCGCTGATCTGACCAGACTATTAGGAGGTGTTAGGACCAGTGGATGCATGAGGGCATGCACACAAGGCGACTGGTCTCAGGACAGCCTAGACAGATCACCAGCACCAAGGATTGTCTGTTCGTCACACAAGCAGCTTCAACTGTTTCCTTGTCCGCCATCCAGAGTCAAGAGGCACTATCATTACAGGTGTGGTGACGGAGACACAAGGCACACGCTGAGGAGCTGGCGGGGTAGAGATGGCATTTGTCACAGTGGCTCTACCAGACTCCTCCCCAGAGGGGCGCATGCAACCTCAGCCAAGGTACTACTAGGCCTCTTCCAGGCAACGCTGAGACAGCGGTTACCTGTATAGATGTGTAGTGGACTGAAGAAGTTGTCACTCGTGTAGTGGACTGAAGAAGTTGTCACTCATAACTCCACGGTTCCTTCACACCAGTGTTTCTCCGGCAGTAGAAATAATAGAGTCCACACACGATGAAAATTGAATAGCTCAATCACTGGGAACAGACAGCGACTGGGACTTTACTTCTCTGCAGATATAACTTTCACACACCAGTGCAGGAATAACAGTTGAGCAAGGTCAAGGAGGAGAACTCAGCATGATACCGTGCCTATAGTCCTAGTTATCTACATCAGGGGTCCCCAACAACCGGTCCGCGGATCGGGGCCGGGCCGTTAGGTGTTCAGCGCCGGTCCGCGGCACTGCTGGAAACTTTTGTTCTAAACACAAGGCCCGCGGGCAAAATCCGGCCCGCTGCCTTGTGTTATGTGGCCCGCGGCGTGCCGACGCTGCTCACCACTGAAGCGATTACCAGCGAGGGCGCCGCAGCTCCCCGCTGGTAATCGCGCTGATTCCGGAGCACACTGACATCAGTGTGCAGCCAGGATCCTCCTCCCCGAGTCCCCTGCTCATTAGTTCCGCAGGAGAGGACTCGGGGAGGAAGCGTGCCGGGCTACACACTGACGTCAGGGCAAGCAGAGAGAGAGCGACGCTGACAGCAGGGAGGAGGTAAGTATATGGGTTGGGGGGGGTGCTTATTAATAGGGGGGACTGTTTATTTCTGAGGGGTGGTGGCTGCTTATTACTGGGGGGGCTGCTAATTACTGGGGGGGAGTGGTTATTACTGGGGGGGCTGCCTATTACTGGGGAGGGGGCTGCCTGTTACTGGGGGGCTGCTTATTACTGGGGGGAGGGGTTCCTATTGCTGGGGGGGTGGTTATTACTGGGGGGAGGCTGCCTGTTACTGCGGGGGCTGCTTATTACTGGGGGTCAGGGCTGCCTATTACTGGGGAGGGCTGCCTATTACTGGGGGGCAGCTGCTTATTACAGGGGTGGGGGCTGCCTATTACTGGGGGGGGCTGCCTATTACTCGGGGGGTGACTGCTTATTACTGGGGGGGCTGCTAATTACTGGGGGGGGGGCTGGTTATTACTGGGGGGGCTACTTATTACTGGGGGGCTGCTCATTACTGAGGGGTGGGGGCTGTCTATTACTGTGGGGGAGATAAATTATATGCTGCCCTATGTGTGTGCTGGGGGGGGGGAGATAAATTATATGCTGCCCTATGTGTGTGCTGGGGGGGTGGGGGAGATGAATTATATGCTGCCCTATGTGTGTGCTGGGGGGGGGGAGATAAATTATATGCTGCCCTATATGTGTACTGGGGGGGGGGAGATAAATTATATGCTGCACTATGTGTGTGCTGGGGGGGGGGGGATAAATTATATGCTGCCCTATGTGTGTGCTGGGGAATAAATTATATGCTGCCCTATGTGTGTGCTGGGGGGGATAAATTATATGCTGCCCTTTGTGTGAGCTGCCAGGCGGGGGAGGGATATATTATACTGCCCTATGCGTGTACTGCCAGGACATTCTAAACGTCATAATTAAATAAGTATGCACTAAACTTGAACCCCCTTCATAACCCCGCCCCATATAACCAAAGCCCCTGCTGGGCCTTGTAAAAATGGTCTCGCTTGAAGCTGGTCCCTGGTGCCAAAAAGGTTGGGGACCACTGATCTACATGACACCGCTCCTGGGCAGACACTCACACTCTGAGACACAGGATGATACCAGGCCTACAGGCTTGGTTAACTGTAAAGCTCCTGGACAGACACTACGGAGGTGGAAAGAACACTCCGCTGACACTCACTTGTAGGCAAAACTTTGCATGGCAGGCTCCTTTCTTCCACTCACTCAAGGTAGGGGTCCTGGGATGAAAACCTTTCCTCAGCTTCCATCTCTTCACCACATGAGGTTTGAAGGTACCCCCATGTGGCTTTCAGTCTCACTCTACTCTCAACCGTTGAAGTAGACAGAACTCTAGACATCCCTCACTCACTCATATTTATAGCATTCAACCATCAGGTGACTAGACAATTTGTTACATTTTCCAGACATATCCCAGACATTAACCTCTTGCATGCTGCAGCTATGCAATACATATAACAAGAGACAGAACAATTTGCACAGTACATCTACACTGAAGACATGACATGTATGACAATTATGGAGTGGCCACTCCACAGGCCGTTGTGCCTGTCGGAACCATATCCAGGCACTTGATTGAAGAACATTTGGTCTCATGGCACCCATTACATATGCTGCCTTTGACACCAATTCACCTTCACCTCTGTTTTCAGTAGTGTCATCAATGACAAAACTGGATTGTCATGGAGTATAACTCGGTAGTCTTCAGCGACTAATCCAGGTTTAACTCGAGCACTGACGATGGACATGTTCGTGTCCCATTTATGTGGCCCACTGGCCGTGCATTAAACTTTAAAGAATTGTCTAGGCAGCACCCGCATGGATACATCAGGATCGAAGCAGAAGCTATTGCTTCCACCCCTGCATATACAGGGGGGCACTGCCAGGATAACCACTTCAAAGGAATTCTACTCACCCGCCTTTAGCTACGATCCGGCAGTGCAGAGTCTGACAGCTGACTTTTTGCTTTGAGGTGAGAGGGCAGCAGTCAGACTCTGTCACCGCGATTGGAAAGCCTGTAGGAATGCTGCCTGGCCAGAGGCTAACGGGGGTTGCTATTGGTCTCTGTCCGAACAGCATCCCTGGAACTACTATGGGGATCACTGTTACTACTGCTTCTACTATGGAGGTCACTTTTAGGGCTCGTTCAAAGGTGTAAGCTCATTCTGGTTGTAAAAATACACTGTGTATTTGCGCAACCAGCAATAGTCTACACCTGTCTTTTTTGAACAGTAAACTGTGCTGCGCAAATATGCTAATGTGAACGAGCCCTTGCTACACAATTACAATCGGCCATTTGAAGGCAGCCATAAGGCTTATATAAGGTCCTCAGTGAAAATGAGACTCCTGACAGAGCTTTTAGAACAACATACGCTCCCATCCAGACGTCGTCTTTTTTAGGAAAGGTCTTGTATATTTTAGCAAGACAATATTAAACTACATACAGCATCCATCACAACAGCATGGCTTCGGTGAGGAGTCTGGGTGCTGAACTGGTCGCCTGCAGTCTAGACCTTTCACCAATAGAAAAGATTTGGCGCATTATGAAATGAAAAATCTGTCAAAGACGAACCAGAACTGTTCAGTATCTAAAATCCTACCTCAGACAAGAATGGGACAACATCCATCTCCCCAAACTCCAGTAATTGGTCTCCTCACTTCCCAGATGTTGACAGACTGTTGTAAAAAGAAGCAGAGATGCTACTCAGTAGTAGATATGGTCCAAGTTTTGTGAGATGTGTTGCTGCCATCAGTTTCCAAATTGTTTAATTTTTTTTAATGAAATGGAAAAAAAGTCTCACTTTCACCTTCTTATATGTGTTCTATTGTGAATAAAATATGGTTATATGAGATTTCCAAATCATTGTATTGTTTTTTTTCTTCACATTTATTTACATTTTATTCAGCATACCAACATTTTTGGAAATGTGGTTGTAGAAAAGGGAGTAGTATTGTTACCATGCAGGGCGGCGCTGGGTCCCGCGGCCGGCGCGCGCCGCTCCGATGTCGGTTTCGGCGTCCTGGAGCTCTGCTGTCGGGGCTCTCCCGGCGGCGTGGAGCAGCCAGCGTGCAGCAGCGTGGGCGTGTCCGCCCATAGGGTGCCGCCCGCTCTCCTCCACCTTCCATATGCAACAGTGGGAGAGTCGGCTCCTCCCACTCTCCGCCCCTGGGCGGAGGCTTTAAGTTAAAAGGCTGGCAGTGACCTGAGCTCACTGTCAGTTATTGGTTCTGTTAGCCTCTAGTCAGGTCTGTCTCAGTCTGCTCTAATTGCTAGTCAGTGTCCTTCCTGTTTGCCTGTGAGCTCCATCTCCAGCCTTACTCTGCCTTGTAGGTTCTGTTGGTCTGTTCCAGCTGCCTCTTCTGTCGGCACTCTGTCCCCCGCTAGTTAAGTTCCATCTAGGTAGTCGCCAGGTCCCTAGCCAGAGCAGGGACCGCCGCCCAGTTGTCCGCCTGGGGTTAGCCAGGGCCGAGGCACGTAGGCAGGGACAGTGGGGTGCGGGAAGTTCAGGGCACCCCACCTGGCGCTCGGGGGGCAGAGTGCCGTAACAAGTATCTTGCCAAATTGCCAAGTGCCAATTGCCTGACACTGCCTTCTCTTACTGGAAGTTACAAGTGTCTGACCTCAGCGGCAGCACCATAAATTGTCCTCATTATACATGACTTTCTCTAGTGTCCACGTCATCTCTGATGTCAGCTGGCCCAGCATACTCTCAGCTGCCCTATTAATTTTAATATGACTGGAGCTAGCTCCAGCAGTCCCAATGAAATGAATGTGCATAAAGGCACTTTTATATGGAACGATTAGAAGGCAGCGCGCTAGAGTTTGGGCCCTGTCACAGGTCACTACCATCTCCCACCCTGAGGGTAGCACGGGACCCGTCCACGTCACAGCTAGGGAAAACTTACACAGGGGTAAACCAATACGTGGTTTACTATAAGTTTTTTTTTACGGGTGACGCCACTTTTCCTTTCTCTGCTGTGAATCCGGAGGATTAAATAAATAGCCCGCACACACAGGGATCTTTTAAATAGCAAAGCCGGGAACGGTTGGCAGTGCTCGTTTACTTGAGGAACTATTTACAGTCCAACCAAAGTTATAGAGTCACACCAGCAGGAAAATGGTGCAAAATCCCAAAGTGATACGACAGGGAGGAAATCACAGGATAGCAGAAGATGCTACGGTCCTAGTTATCTGTAAGGTTCTGTTCCCGGTACAAACTCCTCTAAGGCCCACTTAGACACAACGATTATCGCTCAAAAGATGTTGATCAAGCGACTTTTGAGCGATAATCGTTGTGTTATTTGCAGCCCAAGAGGATTGCTCAAGATGAACGATCATCTTGCGCTGCCAGTGGAGGATAAAGAAGACAAGCGGGGTGTCCTCGTTTGTCTTCTGCATCCAGCTGTTCCCCGCTCTGAGCTCTCGGCTGTTATACAACCGAGTGCTCAGAGCGGAGGATGCAGAAGACAAGCGGGGATACCAGCTGTTCCCCGCTCTGAGCGCCGGGCTGTTATACAGCCGAGCGCTCAGAGCGGAGGATGCAGAAGACAAGTGGGATGTCCTCGCTTGTTTTCTGCATCCAGCTGTTCCCCGCTCCGAATGCCCGGCTATTATACAGCCAAGCGCTCCCAGCGGAGGATGCAGAAGACAAGTGGGGTGTCCCCGCTTGCTTATGCATCTAGCTTTTCCCCGCTCTGAGCTCCCAGCTGTTATACAACCGAGTGCTCGGAGTGGAGGATGCAGAAGACAAGTGGGGTGTCCCCGCTTGTCTTGTGCATCCAGATGTTTTCGTCATGGAGCGTCTGGCTGTTATACAGCCGATCTCTCCGTGCCTGGTATGGAGAACAGAGCTGGACTGCTCTGTTCTTCATACTCAGCTGTCATCAAGGACCGGGATGAATATCACTGTTGCATCTGAAGCTTCTGATATTGTTATTTTCAAGATTTTCTACAACGTAAATTACACCAAACAGTTAAAGGAGGTCGGAATGTGACTTTATGTCCTTTATTTCACATTGCTGAACCGAATGCAGGACATTGAAGCCTGTAAATAGATTTCCCCGCAATTCCATACTATAGAGTCGCAGGTACTCTGTGTGCCGCTATATAATAAGGCATTGTCAGGTGCTGTATGGAGATGTTCTTCCATAGAAGCTGTCAGAACTGTTTAAGAACAGAAGACTGGAAGTCCCTACAACCAACCCTCTCCCCTACCATAGGAGGGACATGCTTCTTCAACAAGGGTTTATGGAAGAGTCCATGAGTCTTCTCATAGGCGCAGACAGTACAGGATTCAACAAAACCCCTGACATCTTTTGGGCATGACATAAAAACGACCGGCGCTATATTGGGCTGGCCGGGTGCTTTTACGTCTCAGCAATACGGCCATGAGATCTGATTCATTAGAATCCAATGCATCAGATCACAGCGTATATCAGCCGGCCGTGAAAATGGACGGCTGATAAACGCTCGTGGGAAAGAAGCCTTAGGGCTTATTCACATGGGCGTACATCAGCCCGGGTTTTCACACCCTGACGATATACGCTGCCCCTCTGATGCATTGGCTTACGCCGGCGGCAACAGCTGCATAGATTCCTATGGGAGCCTATGCTAGCTGCAGGATAAGGGAGGTGGGAGGGGGTTAAGCAGCCCGTTCACGAGCTTCTATGCCCAAGATGGTAGCGTATATCATCTGGCCGTGAAAACGCTGTCCGATATACGCTTGTGGGAAAAAAGCCTAAGGCTGCATTCACACGAATGTATATGGGCTCGGTTTTCACGCCGAGCCAATATACGTCGTCCTCATCTGCAGGGGGGGGGGGGGGAGGATGGAAGAGCCAGGAGCAGGAACTGAGCTCCCGCCCCCTCTCTGCCTCCTCTTCACCCCTCTGCACTATTTGCAATGAGGAGAGGCGGGACGGGGCGGGCCTAATTCAGTGAACTTAGCTCCGCCCCCTCCGTGTCTTTTCATTGCAAATAGTGCAGAGGGGCGGGGAGGAGGCAGAGAGGGGGCGGGAGCTCAGTTCCTGCTCCTGGCTCTTCCATCCCCCCCCTGCAGATGAGGACAACGTATATCGGCTCGGTGTGAAAACCGAGCCGATATACGTTCATGGGAATGCAGCCTTTAGGGTGCCTACCCACTAGCGTTTTTTTCACTGCGAAATTCGCAAGGTTTTTTTTTCTGCAGGGGGTCTATGGGACTTGTAATGTAAAAATTTACCGCGATATCGCGATTTTGCACGATCGCGATTTTAGCTTTGCATGTCCCATAGCCCAAAGACCCCTGCAGAAAAAAAAAAAAGCTGCGAATTTCGCAGTAAAAAAAACGCTAGTGGGTAGGCACCCTTGAAGATATGTTTCCAAAGTAGTTATTTTATATTTGCACTCAAAGTGAGGGTGCGGGCAGACGAGCGCATAAACGGCGCGTTTTTGCGACCAAACGTATATACGTGACCATCTGAGGCAATGGTTTCGAATGTATTCGTTCACATGGGCGATTTTACGGCGCGTAAAAACGGCAATTCGAAAAAAAACGGAACATATGCGACCGAAATACGCGCCAACGCATATTCGATCGCCGAAAAGACCGTTTGCAAAGTAGGAACAAACGAAAATACGCTTTCTAGCTCTGGTCGTGATCGGTGAAAAACGATCGCTCGGGCGATTATACGTTGCGCTCGTGCGAACGTAAATACGCCTACGCTTGTCTGCCCGCACCCTAACTGACAAACTACACACAAGCTGACGTGATTGGAAGTCATCTGTTTATTCAATTATCAAGCAGAAGTATATATACCAAAAGACATTTGCAGCGGGACTAGAACACGCCCCACCTGTAATAATTATAATTTACTACAATTCATTTATTATCATTGGCTTAAAAAACTAAACAAGAAAATTAACATCCTAGTCGCTCGGCAGACTTTTCTTAAAATGGAAGATGGATACAAAAATGAATAAGGCTATTTACTGCACTAACAGCATCGAGAGGGTCCTGGAACCTGGTTGGAGAATAGCTGGGAGGATCCCCAACCATCATTCCACCTGGTGGATTATGGCTGCTGCTCTGATGGAACAGGTGAGTCTTTATAAGGAGTACTAGTGGGTGACGCCTATAAGACGAGCAGACAGGAGGAGCTGAGAACAGAGGAAGGACTTCTGATGGTTCTGGTCTGTGCAGGTAGAATGACCCCACTGGTAGAGGATCACTGAGGGCTCCTTCCCACTGGTGAACACGATATCCATGATAAAATCACAGTAAAATAGCAGTTTTGCACATGTCTAAGCGCCAGTGATGCTTTTTCTTGCATAAAAACATCGCTGCCGCTTGCAATTTTCTTGCGATGGACAATATTAGTTTCTAATGTTAAAACGCATCGCATAAAAATTGTAAGTTCACGCTTTGGGATGCGATAAAAAGGAGGCTCCATAGGGAAACGGAGGGGGGGGGGGGGTAAAAAGAGCAGAAGGATAGGACGTGCTGCGATTTTCAAATCTCGCAACATGACATGAGTGGAAACATATTTAAAATGGGAAGGTAACCATTGGTTTCATAACTCTGCATTTTCACTCCCTCGCGCGTCACGTGAAAGTCGTGTGATTTATTTTATTTTTTTTTAAATCGCCAGTGTGAAGGCAGCTTGAGGGATGTTTCTGGGATGACTGCTGGTTGGGTGACTATTTTGTGCTGCTGTGTGACCTCTCCCCTCTGTGCAGCGCAGAAGCCCAGTTGCTCTAATTTTTTTTTTGTCTCTTGGAAACCTGCATGGTTAAGAAAACAAAGTGCACATGCATGTAACATCTGTGCTCACTGCGTTTTGTGTACGCTCACATAGGCTTTCATGTGTGATCTATTTTAACCCTTAATAATCTGGCCTAGTTTTGTCTTAAGGACATGATTATTTGGGGGGAATTTCTGGCCATATGAGGACTTGTTCTTTGCATGGTAAGGCCGCCTGCAGACGAGCGGGTCGGATCCGGCAGCGAGAATTCTCGCCGCGGGACCCGATCCGAGAGCCTGCAGGGACGAACGCGTACTCACCCGCACCTGGCGACCCTGGCTCTTTCATGTGCCGCCTGCCGCGCAGCCCGGAGCCAGCGGCCGGGTGAGTGCGTACCCCGCACAAAAATAGGACATGCCGCGGTTTGTTTGCCGCGTGAGATTTCGCGCGGCCAAACCGCGGCCGTCTGCATAGGAGTGCGTATTGTAATGCACTCCTATGCAAACTTTCAGTGGCGGAAATCCCGCGGCGGGATTTCCGCCAGTGTGCAGGCGGCCTTAGGAGCTTTTATTGTACCTTTTTTGGGTACATATAATGTATTGTACAACTTCTATTAAAAGGGAAAAAATTTGGAGGGCAAAGAGGAAAAAATACCAATTTTGGATTTTTAAATTTTTTTTTTGTAGCATTAATCTTGTGGTTACAACAATACCAAAATTATCTTTTTATTTTTCATCCTCGCTTTTTTGCACATGGCTTTTTTGATCACTTCAGGGCTTATTTACACGAGCATATATCAGTCAGGTTTTCACGCCCGGCTGATATACGTTTCCATCTAAGCAGTTCTAAGCATGTTTTTAAAAGAAAAAGCAGCGCAGATGCTCAAAAATCACGGGAGAAGTGATTTTTAAAAAAAAAATTTTTTTTCCTGCAATTTTATTGCTGCAATATCGCAATTGCCCAAATGATACTTGCCTTATTTTTTTAATGCATTTGCCATGCAAGATAGTACACAGGTCATTATGGATGTAATGATATATTTTTACCATCTGTCCTGTAGGGTACTTTAACCTGTGAACCTATAATGAATGACAATTCACTGTGATGATGTCACAGAGGTCATGCCCTTCCTCTGTCAACCTTTACATGCTGCGATCTACATACCGTAGATCATGGCATGTGGGGGGTTAACGGGGGATTAGTGTGATCAGCTATCCTGTCAATTACAGCCGGCTCCCATTGCGGATGGCACGGGCTCAGCTTCCGAGCTCGTGCCAACTATAGGATAAAAGTTTACGTACATTTGAGGGAACCCCTTCCCAGCTAGGATGTAAACTTCTGTCCTGTAGCAGGAAGGGGTTAATGTGTCAACGTGCTGTGTCCGCTGTCAGGTTTTATCTAAATAAGTGAGTTTCATGACTGTTGGGTCAAAACTGCCATCACTTCCATCACTTCAGAGAAGTAGCTGTCCACCACCACAGTGGACGGTTGCAAAGTTTCTCCCATTTTTTTTCTCTCTCAAACCTCCTATGACAAATCGCTGCATATCCTGTTTTCAACTCATTTCTTTCAAGGAATCACTCATTATTTCCTATGGGATCTATGATAAAGAAAATCACACTTTCATGGCAGACAAGTGCGATCCGACTCTTTATTTTAATTTTTTAATGTAAGTTTGAAAGCTCAATATTGGTCTGAGTTTCTCAGACAGGTGTCGCGCTCGCCTGCGTGAATGAACAGCCAGTCAGTAAATATGTGGGAGCTTTTTTAAAAAAAATAAAAATATATAATTGCTGTAAAATGGCAGTTTGCTTTCTTTCACTGTATTTGTTTTTACTGCATTTTCTGAACAAAGCTTTAATATAAAGTACTGTTGTTACTATCATTCTGCAACAATCACAGTTAAACGTGAGATTTGACCATGATTTTGGCCCACTGCACAGGGGCGGGATTTCCCGCAGAATTTCCACCTGTGCCCCGCTGCATAGGATTGCATTAGATAACGCAATCCAAGGCGGGCGGCTGTGATTTGTTCGCGTGAAAAGAAATCGCTGTGGTCTCTCTGGCGGAGGCTCCAGCGACGGGCGGTCTCTCTGGCGGAGGCTCCAGCGACGGGCGGTCTCTCTGGCGGAGGCTCCAGCGACGGGCGGTCTCTCTGGCGGAGGCTCCAGCGACGGGCGGTCTCTCTGGCGGAGGCTCCAGCGACGGGCGGTCTCTCTGGCGGAGGCTCCAGCGACGGGCGGTCTCTCTGGCGGAGGCTCCAGCGACGGGCGGTCTCTCTGGCGGAGGCTCCAGCGACGGGCGGTCTCTCTGGCGGAGGCTCCAGCGACGGGCGGTCTCTCTGGCGGAGGCTCCAGCGACGGGCGGTCTCTCTGGCGGAGGCTCCAGCGACGGGCGGTCTCTCTGGCGGAGGCTCCAGCGACGGGCGGTCTCTCTGGCGGAGGCTCCAGCGACGGGCGGTCTCTCTGGCGGAGGCTCCAGCGACGGGCGGTCTCTCTGGCGGAGGCTCCAGCGACGGGCGGTCTCTCTGGCGGAGGCTCCAGCGACGGGCGGTCTCTCTGGCGGAGGCTCCAGCGACGGGCGGTCTCTCTGGCGGAGGCTCCAGCGACGGGCGGTCTCTCTGGCGGAGGCTCCAGCGACGGGCGGTCCTCTCTGGCGGAGGCTCCAGCGACGGGCGGTCTCTCTGGCGGAGGCTCCAGCGACGGGCGGTCTCTCTGGCGGAGGCTCCAGCGACGGGCGGTCTCTCTGGCGGAGGCTCCCAGCGACGGGCGGTCTCTCTGGCGGAGGCTCCAGCGACGGGCGGTCTCTCTGGCGGAGGCTCCAGCGACGGGCGGTCTCTCTGGCGGAGGCTCCAGCGACGGGCGGTCTCTCTGGCGGAGGCTCCAGCGACGGGCGGTCTCTCTGGCGGAGGCTCCAGCGACGGGCGGTCTCTCTGGCGGAGGCTCCAGCGACGGGCGGTCTCTCTGGCGGAGGCTCCAGCGACGGGCGGTCTCTCTGGCGGAGGCTCCAGCGACGGGCGGTCTCTCTGGCGGAGGCTCCAGCGACGGGCGGTCTCTCTGGCGGAGGCTCCAGCGACGGGCGGTCTCTCTGGCGGAGGCTCCAGCGACGGGCGGTCTCTCTGGCGGAGGCTCCAGCGACGGGCGGTCTCTCTGGCGGAGGCTCCAGCGACGGGCGGTCTCTCTGGCGGAGGCTCCAGCGACGGGCGGTCTCTCTGGCGGAGGCTCCAGCGACGGGCGGTCTCTCTGGCGGAGGCTCCAGCGACGGGCGGTCTCTCTGGCGGAGGCTCCAGCGACGGGCGGTCTCTCTGGCGGAGGCTCCAGCGACGGGCGGTCTCTCTGGCGGAGGCTCCAGCGACGGGCGGTCTCTCTGGCGGAGGCTCCAGCGACGGGCGGTCTCTCTGGCGGAGGCTCCAGCGACGGGCGGTCCTCTCTGGCGGAGGCTCCAGCGACGGGCGGTCTCTCTGGCGGAGGCTCCAGCGACGGGCGGTCTCTCTGGCGGAGGCTCCAGCGACGGGCGGTCTCTCTGGCGGAGGCTCCAGCGACGGGCGGTCTCTCTGGCGGAGGCTCCAGCGACGGGCGGTCTCTCTGGCGGAGGCTCCAGCGACGGGCGGTCTCTCTGGCGGAGGCTCCAGCGACGGGCGGTCTCTCTGGCGGAGGCTCCAGCGACGGGCGGTCTCTCTGGCGGAGGCTCCAGCGACGGGCGGTCTCTCTGGCGGAGGCTCCAGCGACGGGCGGTCTCTCTGGCGGAGGCTCCAGCGACGGGCGGTCTCTCTGGCGGAGGCTCCAGCGACGGGCGGTCTCTCTGGCGGAGGCTCCAGCGACGGGCGGTCCTCTCTGGCGGAGGCTCCAGCGACGGGCGGTCTCTCTGGCGGAGGCTCCAGCGACGGGCGGTCCTCTCTGGCGGAGGCTCCAGCGACGGGCGGTCTCTCTGGCGGAGGCTCCAGCGACGGGCGGTCTCTCTGGCGGAGGCTCCAGCGACGGGCGGTCTCTCTGGCGGAGGCTCCAGCGACGGGCGGTCTCTCTGGCGGAGGCTCCAGCGACGGGCGGTCTCTCTGGCGGAGGCTCCAGCGACGGGCGGTCTCTCTGGCGGAGGCTCCAGCGACGGGCGGTCTCTCTGGCGGAGGCTCCAGCGACGGGCGGTCTCTCTGGCGGAGGCTCCAGCGACGGGCGGTCTCTCTGGCGGAGGCTCCAGCGACGGGCGGTCTCTCTGGCGGAGGCTCCAGCGACGGGCGGTCTCTCTGGCGGAGGCTCCAGCGACGGGCGGTCTCTCTGGCGGAGGCTCCAGCGACGGGCGGTCTCTCTGGCGGAGGCTCCAGCGACGGGCGGTCTCTCTGGCGGAGGCTCCAGCGACGGGCGGTCTCTCTGGCGGAGGCTCCAGCGACGGGCGGTCTCTCTGGCGGAGGCTCCAGCGACGGGCGGTCTCTCTGGCGGAGGCTCCAGCGACGGGCGGTCTCTCTGGCGGAGGCTCCAGCGACGGGCGGTCTCTCTGGCGGAGGCTCCAGCGACGGGCGGTCTCTCTGGCGGAGGCTCCAGCGACGGGCGGTCTCTCTGGCGGAGGCTCCAGCGACGGGCGGTCTCTCTGGCGGAGGCTCCAGCGACGGGCGGTCTCTCTGGCGGAGGCTCCAGCGACGGGCGGTCTCTCTGGCGGAGGCTCCAGCGACGGGCGGTCTCTCTGGCGGAGGCTCCAGCGACGGGCGGTCTCTCTGGCGGAGGCTCCAGCGACGGGCGGTCTCTCTGGCGGAGGCTCCAGCGACGGGCGGTCTCTCTGGCGGAGGCTCCAGCGACGGGCGGTCTCTCTGGCGGAGGCTCCAGCGACGGGCGGTCTCTCTGGCGGAGGCTCCAGCGACGGGCGGTCTCTCTGGCGGAGGCTCCAGCGACGGGCGGTCTCTCTGTCGGAGGCTCCAGCGACGGGCGGTCTCTCTGGCGGAGGCTCCAGCGACGGGCGGTCTCTCTGGCGGAGGCTCCAGCGACGGGCGGTCTCTCTGGCGGAGGCTCCAGCGACGGGCGGTCTCTCTGGCGGAGGCTCCAGCGACGGGCGGTCTCTCTGGCGGAGGCTCCAGCGACGGGCGGTCTCTCTGGCGGAGGCTCCAGCGACGGGCGGTCTCTCTGGCGGAGGCTCCAGCGACGGGCGGTCTCTCTGGCGGAGGCTCCAGCGACGGGCGGTCTCTCTGGCGGAGGCTCCAGCGACGGGCGGTCTCTCTGGCGGAGGCTCCAGCGACGGGCGGTCTCTCTGGCGGAGGCTCCAGCGACGGGCGGTCTCTCTGGCGGAGGCTCCAGCGACGGGCGGTCTCTCTGGCGGAGGCTCCAGCGACGGGCGGTCTCTCTGGCGGAGGCTCCAGCGACGGGCGGTCTCTCTGGCGGAGGCTCCAGCGACGGGCGGTCTCTCTGGCGGAGGCTCCAGCGACGGGCGGTCTCTCTGGCGGAGGCTCCAGCGACGGGCGGTCTCTCTGGCGGAGGCTCCAGCGACGGGCGGTCTCTCTGGCGGAGGCTCCAGCGACGGGCGGTCTCTCTGGCGGAGGCTCCAGCGACGGGCGGTCTCTCTGGCGGAGGCTCCAGCGACGGGCGGTCTCTCTGGCGGAGGCTCCAGCGACGGGCGGTCTCTCTGGCGGAGGCTCCAGCGACGGGCGGTCTCTCTGGCGGAGGCTCCAGCGACGGGCGGTCTCTCTGGCGGAGGCTCCAGCGACGGGCGGTCTCTCTGGCGGAGGCTCCAGCGACGGGCGGTCTCTCTGGCGGAGGCTCCAGCGACGGGCGGTCTCTCTGGCGGAGGCTCCAGCGACGGGCGGTCTCTCTGGCGGAGGCTCCAGCGACGGGCGGTCTCTCTGGCGGAGGCTCCAGCGACGGGCGGTCTCTCTGGCGGAGGCTCCAGCGACGGGCGGTCTCTCTGGCGGAGGCTCCAGCGACGGGCGGTCTCTCTGGCGGAGGCTCCAGCGACGGGCGGTCTCTCTGGCGGAGGCTCCAGCGACGGGCGGTCTCTCTGGCGGAGGCTCCAGCGACGGGCGGTCTCTCTGGCGGAGGCTCCAGCGACGGGCGGTCTCTCTGGCGGAGGCTCCAGCGACGGGCGGTCTCTCTGGCGGAGGCTCCAGCGACGGGCGGTCTCTCTGGCGGAGGCTCCAGCGACGGGCGGTCTCTCTGGCGGAGGCTCCAGCGACGGGCGGTCTCTCTGGCGGAGGCTCCAGCGACGGGCGGTCTCTCTGGCGGAGGCTCCAGCGACGGGCGGTCTCTCTGGCGGAGGCTCCAGCGACGGGCGGTCTCTCTGGCGGAGGCTCCAGCGACGGGCGGTCTCTCTGGCGGAGGCTCCAGCGACGGGCGGTCTCTCTGGCGGAGGCTCCAGCGACGGGCGGTCTCTCTGGCGGAGGCTCCAGCGACGGGCGGTCTCTCTGGCGGAGGCTCCAGCGACGGGCGGTCTCTCTGGCGGAGGCTCCAGCGACGGGCGGTCTCTCTGGCGGAGGCTCCAGCGACGGGCGGTCTCTCTGGCGGAGGCTCCAGCGACGGGCGGTCTCTCTGGCGGAGGCTCCAGCGACGGGCGGTCTCTCTGGCGGAGGCTCCAGCGACGGGCGGTCTCTCTGGCGGAGGCTCCAGCGACGGGCGGTCTCTCTGGCGGAGGCTCCAGCGACGGGCGGTCTCTCTGGCGGAGGCTCCAGCGACGGGCGGTCTCTCTGGCGGAGGCTCCAGCGACGGGCGGTCTCTCTGGCGGAGGCTCCAGCGACGGGCGGTCTCTCTGGCGGAGGCTCCAGCGACGGGCGGTCTCTCTGGCGGAGGCTCCAGCGACGGGCGGTCTCTCTGGCGGAGGCTCCAGCGACGGGCGGTCTCTCTGGCGGAGGCTCCAGCGACGGGCGGTCTCTCTGGCGGAGGCTCCAGCGACGGGCGGTCTCTCTGGCGGAGGCTCCAGCGACGGGCGGTCTCTCTGGCGGAGGCTCCAGCGACGGGCGGTCTCTCTGGCGGAGGCTCCAGCGACGGGCGGTCTCTCTGGCGGAGGCTCCAGCGACGGGCGGTCTCTCTGGCGGAGGCTCCAGCGACGGGCGGTCTCTCTGGCGGAGGCTCCAGCGACGGGCGGTCTCTCTGGCGGAGGCTCCAGCGACGGGCGGTCTCTCTGGCGGAGGCTCCAGCGACGGGCGGTCTCTCTGGCGGAGGCTCCAGCGACGGGCGGTCTCTCTGGCGGAGGCTCCAGCGACGGGCGGTCTCTCTGGCGGAGGCTCCAGCGACGGGCGGTCTCTCTGGCGGAGGCTCCAGCGACGGGCGGTCTCTCTGGCGGAGGCTCCAGCGACGGGCGGTCTCTCTGGCGGAGGCTCCAGCGACGGGCGGTCTCTCTGGCGGAGGCTCCAGCGACGGGCGGTCTCTCTGGCGGAGGCTCCAGCGACGGGCGGTCTCTCTGGCGGAGGCTCCAGCGACGGGCGGTCTCTCTGGCGGAGGCTCCAGCGACGGGCGGTCTCTCTGGCGGAGGCTCCAGCGACGGGCGGTCTCTCTGGCGGAGGCTCCAGCGACGGGCGGTCTCTCTGGCGGAGGCTCCAGCGACGGGCGGTCTCTCTGGCGGAGGCTCCAGCGACGGGCGGTCTCTCTGGCGGAGGCTCCAGCGACGGGCGGTCTCTCTGGCGGAGGCTCCAGCGACGGGCGGTCTCTCTGGCGGAGGCTCCAGCGACGGGCGGTCTCTCTGGCGGAGGCTCCAGCGACGGGCGGTCTCTCTGGCGGAGGCTCCAGCGACGGGCGGTCTCTCTGGCGGAGGCTCCAGCGACGGGCGGTCTCTCTGGCGGAGGCTCCAGCGACGGGCGGTCTCTCTGGCGGAGGCTCCAGCGACGGGCGGTCTCTCTGGCGGAGGCTCCAGCGACGGGCGGTCTCTCTGGCGGAGGCTCCAGCGACGGGCGGTCTCTCTGGCGGAGGCTCCAGCGACGGGCGGTCTCTCTGGCGGAGGCTCCAGCGACGGGCGGTCTCTCTGGCGGAGGCTCCAGCGACGGGCGGTCTCTCTGGCGGAGGCTCCAGCGACGGGCGGTCTCTCTGGCGGAGGCTCCAGCGACGGGCGGTCTCTCTGGCGGAGGCTCCAGCGACGGGCGGTCTCTCTGGCGGAGGCTCCAGCGACGGGCGGTCTCTCTGGCGGAGGCTCCAGCGACGGGCGGTCTCTCTGGCGGAGGCTCCAGCGACGGGCGGTCTCTCTGGCGGAGGCTCCAGCGACGGGCGGTCTCTCTGGCGGAGGCTCCAGCGACGGGCGGTCTCTCTGGCGGAGGCTCCAGCGACGGGCGGTCTCTCTGGCGGAGGCTCCAGCGACGGGCGGTCTCTCTGGCGGAGGCTCCAGCGACGGGCGGTCTCTCTGGCGGAGGCTCCAGCGACGGGCGGTCTCTCTGGCGGAGGCTCCAGCGACGGGCGGTCTCTCTGGCGGAGGCTCCAGCGACGGGCGGTCTCTCTGGCGGAGGCTCCAGCGACGGGCGGTCTCTCTGGCGGAGGCTCCAGCGACGGGCGGTCTCTCTGGCGGAGGCTCCAGCGACGGGCGGTCTCTCTGGCGGAGGCTCCAGCGACGGGCGGTCTCTCTGGCGGAGGCTCCAGCGACGGGCGGTCTCTCTGGCGGAGGCTCCAGCGACGGGCGGTCTCTCTGGCGGAGGCTCCAGCGACGGGCGGTCTCTCTGGCGGAGGCTCCAGCGACGGGCGGTCTCTCTGGCGGAGGCTCCAGCGACGGGCGGTCTCTCTGGCGGAGGCTCCAGCGACGGGCGGTCTCTCTGGCGGAGGCTCCAGCGACGGGCGGTCTCTCTGGCGGAGGCTCCAGCGACGGGCGGTCTCTCTGGCGGAGGCTCCAGCGACGGGCGGTCTCTCTGGCGGAGGCTCCAGCGACGGGCGGTCTCTCTGGCGGAGGCTCCAGCGACGGGCGGTCTCTCTGGCGGAGGCTCCAGCGACGGGCGGTCTCTCTGGCGGAGGCTCCAGCGACGGGCGGTCTCTCTGGCGGAGGCTCCAGCGACGGGCGGTCTCTCTGGCGGAGGCTCCAGCGACGGGCGGTCTCTCTGGCGGAGGCTCCAGCGACGGGCGGTCTCTCTGGCGGAGGCTCCAGCGACGGGCGGTCTCTCTGGCGGAGGCTCCAGCGACGGGCGGTCTCTCTGGCGGAGGCTCCAGCGACGGGCGGTCTCTCTGGCGGAGGCTCCAGCGACGGGCGGTCTCTCTGGCGGAGGCTCCAGCGACGGGCGGTCTCTCTGGCGGAGGCTCCAGCGACGGGCGGTCTCTCTGGCGGAGGCTCCAGCGACGGGCGGTCTCTCTGGCGGAGGCTCCAGCGACGGGCGGTCTCTCTGGCGGAGGCTCCAGCGACGGGCGGTCTCTCTGGCGGAGGCTCCAGCGACGGGCGGTCTCTCTGGCGGAGGCTCCAGCGACGGGCGGTCTCTCTGGCGGAGGCTCCAGCGACGGGCGGTCTCTCTGGCGGAGGCTCCAGCGACGGGCGGTCTCTCTGGCGGAGGCTCCAGCGACGGGCGGTCTCTCTGGCGGAGGCTCCAGCGACGGGCGGTCTCTCTGGCGGAGGCTCCAGCGACGGGCGGTCTCTCTGGCGGAGGCTCCAGCGACGGGCGGTCTCTCTGGCGGAGGCTCCAGCGACGGGCGGTCTCTCTGGCGGAGGCTCCAGCGACGGGCGGTCTCTCTGGCGGAGGCTCCAGCGACGGGCGGTCTCTCTGGCGGAGGCTCCAGCGACGGGCGGTCTCTCTGGCGGAGGCTCCAGCGACGGGCGGTCTCTCTGGCGGAGGCTCCAGCGACGGGCGGTCTCTCTGGCGGAGGCTCCAGCGACGGGCGGTCTCTCTGGCGGAGGCTCCAGCGACGGGCGGTCTCTCTGGCGGAGGCTCCAGCGACGGGCGGTCTCTCTGGCGGAGGCTCCAGCGACGGGCGGTCTCTCTGGCGGAGGCTCCAGCGACGGGCGGTCTCTCTGGCGGAGGCTCCAGCGACGGGCGGTCTCTCTGGCGGAGGCTCCAGCGACGGGCGGTCTCTCTGGCGGAGGCTCCAGCGACGGGCGGTCTCTCTGGCGGAGGCTCCAGCGACGGGCGGTCTCTCTGGCGGAGGCTCCAGCGACGGGCGGTCTCTCTGGCGGAGGCTCCAGCGACGGGCGGTCTCTCTGGCGGAGGCTCCAGCGACGGGCGGTCTCTCTGGCGGAGGCTCCAGCGACGGGCGGTCTCTCTGGCGGAGGCTCCAGCGACGGGCGGTCTCTCTGGCGGAGGCTCCAGCGACGGGCGGTCTCTCTGGCGGAGGCTCCAGCGACGGGCGGTCTCTCTGGCGGAGGCTCCAGCGACGGGCGGTCTCTCTGGCGGAGGCTCCAGCGACGGGCGGTCTCTCTGGCGGAGGCTCCAGCGACGGGCGGTCTCTCTGGCGGAGGCTCCAGCGACGGGCGGTCTCTCTGGCGGAGGCTCCAGCGACGGGCGGTCTCTCTGGCGGAGGCTCCAGCGACGGGCGGTCTCTCTGGCGGAGGCTCCAGCGACGGGCGGTCTCTCTGGCGGAGGCTCCAGCGACGGGCGGTCTCTCTGGCGGAGGCTCCAGCGACGGGCGGTCTCTCTCTGGCGGAGGCTCCAGCGACGGGCGGTCTCTCTGGCGGAGGCTCCAGCGACGGGCGGTCTCTCTGGCGGAGGCTCCAGCGACGGGCGGTCTCTCTGGCGGAGGCTCCAGCGACGGGCGGTCTCTCTGGCGGAGGCTCCAGCGACGGGCGGTCTCTCTGGCGGAGGCTCCAGCGACGGGCGGTCTCTCTGGCGGAGGCTCCAGCGACGGGCGGTCTCTCTGGCGGAGGCTCCAGCGACGGGCGGTCTCTCTGGCGGAGGCTCCAGCGACGGGCGGTCTCTCTGGCGGAGGCTCCAGCGACGGGCGGTCTCTCTGGCGGAGGCTCCAGCGACGGGCGGTCTCTCTGGCGGAGGCTCCAGCGACGGGCGGTCTCTCTGGCGGAGGCTCCAGCGACGGGCGGTCTCTCTGGCGGAGGCTCCAGCGACGGGCGGTCTCTCTGGCGGAGGCTCCAGCGACGGGCGGTCTCTCTGGCGGAGGCTCCAGCGACGGGCGGTCTCTCTGGCGGAGGCTCCAGCGACGGGCGGTCTCTCTGGCGGAGGCTCCAGCGACGGGCGGTCTCTCTGGCGGAGGCTCCAGCGACGGGCGGTCTCTCTGGCGGAGGCTCCAGCGACGGGCGGTCTCTCTGGCGGAGGCTCCAGCGACGGGCGGTCTCTCTGGCGGAGGCTCCAGCGACGGGCGGTCTCTCTGGCGGAGGCTCCAGCGACGGGCGGTCTCTCTGGCGGAGGCTCCAGCGACGGGCGGTCTCTCTGGCGGAGGCTCCAGCGACGGGCGGTCTCTCTGGCGGAGGCTCCAGCGACGGGCGGTCTCTCTGGCGGAGGCTCCAGCGACGGGCGGTCTCTCTGGCGGAGGCTCCAGCGACGGGCGGTCTCTCTGGCGGAGGCTCCAGCGACGGGCGGTCTCTCTGGCGGAGGCTCCAGCGACGGGCGGTCTCTCTGGCGGAGGCTCCAGCGACGGGCGGTCTCTCTGGCGGAGGCTCCAGCGACGGGCGGTCTCTCTGGCGGAGGCTCCAGCGACGGGCGGTCTCTCTGGCGGAGGCTCCAGCGACGGGCGGTCTCTCTGGCGGAGGCTCCAGCGACGGGCGGTCTCTCTGGCGGAGGCTCCAGCGACGGGCGGTCTCTCTGGCGGAGGCTCCAGCGACGGGCGGTCTCTCTGGCGGAGGCTCCAGCGACGGGCGGTCTCTCTGGCGGAGGCTCCAGCGACGGGCGGTCTCTCTGGCGGAGGCTCCAGCGACGGGCGGTCTCTCTGGCGGAGGCTCCAGCGACGGGCGGTCTCTCTGGCGGAGGCTCCAGCGACGGGCGGTCTCTCTATTTATGTGCCCTTATTAAGAACTATGTGGTGCAGCAGTTTTTTGATGTACATTAATGTTGTGTATAGTTAGCGTGAGCTCCGACTGCAGCTTTGGTTGTGGTTGAATTTGTGTTACAGATGTATAGATGTAAGTACTGTTGTGGTTCACAGTTTTCTGTTGCAATGGTTACACTTGTGTTGATTTTTCTATTGTGCGTTCATATAGCAAATATCCTTGGTTAGTGCAATCACAAGTGACCCTCTGCATTTTGCCTACATATTCTGGATTCTGCGCTGGTTTGTCTATTACCCTACATCTATATATGGGATGTCATTGATTGGATTAATTGCCCCATAGGATCTTGCATCTTTATTTAATGGGGGTTTCCAGGCAGCACCTGTCGTCAATGCTAGGATACAGTAGATTTGGAGTGTGTGCTCTGACCCCTATGTAATCGCTGGTGCTCGTAATTTAAGGCACAGTTGTCATTAAAATCAGTGGGAGCTGCAACTGCAATTACAAGCACTGACCACTACAGTGTATCCTGACATGGGTAGCTGGCGCATGGAAAACCAATTTATGGTCAAGCAGATAGGAGCCTTTTACTGCTGTGACAAAATGGTATTAGTGTATTTAAACTCCACCAGCACTAGCTGGTGGAGTCAAGATTAACACGGGGTGACTCCCACCGTAGCGGATTGGCTGCGCAGCTTATTAAGCAGAAGGTCCTGGAAGAGACTAAACGAAGCTAGAAAAGGCATGGAGTGTGCAGCCCGATCTCCAAGTAGCTTCCTAGAATGTGGATTTCCTCCCCCTCAGTGCACATGTTTAGTGGCACCTGGGCAGCACGGAGGCTGGATCTGGAATCTGTAGTTTCACATGGTAAAGGCTTTGGGCTGCTAGGGAGGTATTTGGTGGATCTTTGGTATTGGTGACACTACTAGGGAGACATTTGCTTCTGCTCTTTGCTGTCTGGTGCTGCTGGGGAAATTGTGCGCTGTGTGGCAGTATCTGATTGGTTCTGTTCAGGATAATTTGGGCACTGCAGGCTGGTATTTGGCACTATGTGATACTTCGCTGGTGAAGCCGGAGTAGAACTTTTTGAGGAGCCCTGATGTAGTGTATTCATCCAGTAGATATCAGCAGTTATTATCTACCATCCTCGCTCCGGGGCTCCTCTTCAGCTCCAAGATAAAGCAAAATATCTTTTCAGTGAGTATTGAGAACCGCTATTCTTCTGTAATGTGGTTTGGGGGGCGAGGGGGTCCATATTGTATTTGGGCTGGTGAGTGTTATGTGCCAGGACAGTCTTTTGACCCCTTAAGGACATGGCCTATTTTGGGCTTAAGGACGCAATGATTTTTGGCGGATTTTTAATCTCCATTTTCATCTTTTATTTTTCAATAACATGGACGTATAAGGGCTTGTTTTTTTGCGTGGTGAACTGTAGTTTTTATTGGTGCCATTTTTGTGTACATAGACTATATTGTAAAACTTGTTTGTTTATTTGATCGCATGGAGAGAAAACGCATCTACTCTGCTATAGATTTTTATTTATTTTTTAAAGCAGCGATTATGCAGTATAAATAATACAATACATTTTTTCCCCCCTGCGGGTTGGTAAGATTAACCCCTTCACGGCCAATGACGTACTGGTACGTCATGGAGCGTCGTGGTATGTATGAAGAGAGGTTGCGTGGCAACCTCTCTTCATACAGTGCAGGCGTCAGCTGTTTTTAACAGCTGACCCCCGGGGGCAATAGCCGTAGAAACAAGACTCACTAAAAGATGGCGAAATGTGGTTTGTTTTTTTTTCATTTTACTTAACTTAGAATTTTTAAAAAGTTTTTCAGTACATTATATGGTACTTTAAATCGCACCATTGAAAAATACAACTCGTCCTGCAAAAAACAAGCCCTCATACAGCGACGTCGATTGATAAATAAAGGAGTTACGATTTTTTGAAAGGGGGGGAGGAAAAAATGAAAATGGATAAAGAAAAAGGGCCGTGTCATTAAGGGGTTAAAACGATACTAAAATTGTGTGTGTGTGTGTGTGTGTGTGTGTGTGTGTGTGTATATATGTATGTATGCGTGTGTACACATATACACACACAAATATATATGTACACACACACACACACACACACACACACACACACACACACACACACACACACACACACACACACACACACACACACACTATATATGTGTGTATGTATATATATATATTATACACACACGTATATATATTAAAGATGAGCGAACGTGCTCGGCCACGCCCCTTTTTCACCCGAATACCGCGATTTTCGAGTACTTCAGTACTCGGGTGAAAAGTACTCGGGGTCGCCGGTGGGCGGGGGGTGCCGTGGGTGAGTGGGGGGTAGCAGCAGGGAACAGGGGGGAGCCCTCTCTCTCTCCCTCCCCCCCCACTCCCCGCTGCAACCCGCCACTCACCCATGGCGCCCCCCGAATTTTTTCACCCGAGTACGGAAGTACTCGAAAATCGCGGTATTCGGGTGAAAAAGGGGCATGGCCGAGCACGTTCGCTCATCTCTAATATATACACACACAATATTGTATGTATGTATGTATGTATAAATAAATATGTATGTGTGTGTGTGTGTGTATATGTATGTGTGTATATACACTATATAAAATATATATACACACACTATATATATATATATATATATATATATATATATATATATATATATATATATATGTGTGTGTGTAATTATATATAATTGTTGTGTATGTGTATATATGTATATATGTGTGTGTATGTATATATATATATATATAATTGTGTGTGTGTGTATATGTGTGTGTATACACACACACACACACACACTGTGTGTATATATGTATGTGTATGTGTATATGTATGTATGTGTGTGCGTGCGTGCGTATAAATGTGTGTGTATATACTTCACCGAGACAGAAACATTCCCTAAAGGAATAAGTGTATCACCGAGGGAACCGCTAAATAATACGTAAAATATAACCTTTATTAATATAAATAAATTAAAATATGTATAAAAAAAAGCGTGATCAATCTTAGTAAATATCGTGCCTGTCACAACCACTCGGCACCATCTATACAATATAATCCTTGGATAGATTAGGAATTATAAATTCCACTGATATATGCAAATATCACAGTGAAAATTACCCGCACTATTAATGATATCTCAGTGCGTATTCACAGTGTGCATGCACCTACAACTATATCCAACAGTCTATTGGGTATCACCCAACGATTTAGGGATAAACCTATCTTGTTAATGGTAAGTATAGATAGAGTGCGCAGAACAAGATGTAACTATAGGTAACACACCATTTAGTCACGGGATAACTTTCATGACCGTATGACCCTTTTAGGTCCTTAGTCCTGAATAGGAACACTTTAGTGCACCTATACTCTATCTATTAGACTTTTTATATATATTTGGCTATATACATGAAAAGATGGTCAATAGTGTATATTCTCTGATAGAAATGGTGGTACTCGTATCACCATACCACCATTCTGGCACAAGTGCCCTAATGATGATGGCCAAAAAGAGATATGTTAGATTGTTTATCCCTTATGATAATACGGTGGTAAAGATTCATATATTCATGTAATAGCTATGACATACACGAAGTCCACCACTATAGATGTGACTAATTAGGTAGTGGGACTAAACAGGACAACTATCCAAGGTGTCAGTTCATCTAGGATCAGATTGAAAGCTAGAGTGTACTATTGACAGTGTTCGTACACCATGCCGCTTCTGAGTGCTTGTACTTGTTTTTATTTTCATTAGTAAAGCACTAATTAGTTATAATTACACCAGTGGTTACCAAGAGTCATATCCATATGGGTATACAGATAGACTAGGTTAACCCAACTGTTTGTAAATTATAAACAACTTAAAGGAGATACAACATGAGAGGCAGGACTGATTTATAGTCCAAATATTGCCTAATATTTGATCTCCTAAGTAGCAATATAGCCCATTTAGGTTGCACAATTAGATCCAGTATCAAAGGCAGGACTGATATTTATTAAGTCCAAGAAAATGCCTGATACTCGATCTCTTGATTAACAATTTAGCCCATTAAATAGCACAGTAGTTTATTGACTTCGGCTTAATGCCTATTAAAGGTCACACTACTGATTGCTAAATCTAATGAAACACCATCAACGCGTTTCAACAGCTTATCAGATATAAACTGTATCATCAGGATGGTATAAACTAATGCAATCACAAAATGGAAGGATTGCATCCAAGGTTTAACTAAGTACTGGTGCAGTCATCGATGTCTAGGACTGCACCATAGGAATAGCTTGTGCTAATGGGTAACAGAGTGAACAGCCTGTCGGGCTGTGTGCAAATGAGCAGCAATGGTCAGTAGCCCGATGACAGGGCTTATAAAGACCAAACCACGCCTTCCTGTGTGGAGGGCTCGTCCCC